>NC_138177.1:132696390-132783890 GCF_964165515.1 Mesoplodon bidens | reverse complement strand
CACATCCACGTTGCAGCAGCTGGGTGAGTAAAGCTGGCGCTTTGGAACAGAGATTTCATGGTCCTGAGTCAGTAAAACTGTGTGTGTGATAGTGTTTTCTGCTTCACAGATGGATGAAAACATTGCAACCATGTTCTCTATCTTTACAAAGGCACAGACATTTTATTTTTCTATCTAAAATTTTAATTTAAGCAATGGGATTAAAATAGTACTTAACTCTGGTTGTTTTAGTCCTTAGCGTATATATTTCAAATAGAGGAATTAGAACTGACTTAGTGATTTTTGTTATTTAATAAAAATGAACTAATGATCGAAGATTAAAAAAAAATATTTCCCCACTTCCTATGCAATGATCTGTGATAACCTATATGGGAAAAGAATCTGAAAAAGAATAGATATACATATATGTATAACTTTGCTGTACACCGGAAACTAACACAACATAGTAAATCAACTGTACTCCAATACAACATTAAAAAAAAAGTTTCCCCACTTCCAAGTTCCAACTCTTCATCCCTAACTCATCGAGAGGTAGTGAGGCTCAACAGTGAAGAATAACAGCCATTCACTAAGCCTTTACCATGTATGAAGCACTGGGTTAAGGGCTTGGCCTGCATTATGTCATTTCATCCTCACAAGCCCAGTGAGAACTGAAGCTAGGAAGAGGCAAAGCCAACATCTGAACCCAAGACCATCTGACTCTAAAACCTAGAACGAGCTACCGTGTTGGGAACCAAGCAGTAAGTATGAACTTATCAAAAGCAAGTAAATTTGGTTCCTTTTTGGCAAAATTATTTATCAAAGGAAAAGAAAAGTGAAGAATTTAAGCAATGAGAGATCATGTCCTTCTCGCTCTTTTTTAAAGTAGAATTTATTTCTTGTAAGAGTTTCAGGTTTACTGAAAAATTAGGAAAACAGAATTTTATGTTCTCTTTTCATATTTTTATGTACCATTTTTGCTACAATGTTAAGGTACTGAATTTACAAGGTTTTCCACCAAGATGTTGTTTTATAAGTGAAGTTTTTTTTAAATTGGGGTATAACTGCTTTACAATGTTGTGTTAGTTTCTGCTGTACAGCAAAGTGAATCAGCTATATGTATACATATAACCCCTTTTTTTTTGATTTCCTTCCCATTTAGGTCACTGCAGAGCACCCACCGAGTAGAGTTCCCTGTGCTATATAGTAGGTGCTCACTAGTTATCTATTTTCTACAAAGTAGTGTGTATATGTCAATCCCAGTCTCCCAATTCATCCCACCCTCCTTTCCCCACTTGGTGTCCATACGTTTGTTCTCTCTGTCTGTGTCTCTATTTCTGTTTTGCAAATAGGTTCATCTGTACCATTTTTCTAGATTCCACATATATGAGTTAATATACTATATTTGTTTTTCTCTTTCTGACTTACTTCAGTCTGTATGACAGTCTCTAGGTCCATCCACGTCTCTGCAAATGGCACAATTTCATTCCTTTTTATGGCTGAGTATAAGCAAAGATTTTTAAAGTAAAGTTTTATTATTTTTATAATAGTTTTATATTCGGACAGTGACATTTCATTGATAAGTGACATTTTGTTGATAAGTGGTGTCATAATTGGAGGTGTGTGATTTTAAGCTTTTTTCCTACTGGTTTTTCTTGTCAAATTTTCACTTCTGCCCTCATTCTGATATCTGGTAAGCAGAGCCAGGATGACCAAGAATGGGAACAACTTGGGATTTGGAGTCAGAAACCTTGGTTTAAACCCCAGTCTGTCACTTATTAGCTGAACAGGCCAGCTTCCTTGTGAGTCTCAGTTATCTCCTCTGGGAAATGGGAATAATGAGAACCAATCAAATTAGAAAGCGATGTCATTGTAGGCTATAAAAGGTCAACCAAATGTTAGTTCTTATAAGAGCACTCCTTACTCGTGAGATGTGACTCTAGGCTAACATAATTTATTTTATAAATCATAGTTTATATAGTCGCATAAGCCATGTCTCTAGAGAATAAACTAATGAAATTCATAAGGTAATGGTTTTGGAATCAGGCAGACCTGAATTTGAATCTTGGCCCTCTCACTTAGCAGCTATGTAACTTTGAACTTTGCCACATCCTTCTCTGCTTCTCAGATTCCTCAAATCTAAAATGGGATAACATCCTCTAAATTACAGAGTTGTTTTGAGAATTAGATTTGAAGTATGTTAAGCATCTAATGCAGTGCCATCTACAGAACAGGCTCCAGTATCCCTATCATCATTATTTTGGGTCTTCTGTAGTCTCAGATCCTCCCTGGAGTCTCCCAGGGAATGAATGCCCTTCACCCTCTGAAGCTCTTCTTTTTATTTTTATTTATTTTTTTAAATTAATTTTTATTGGAGTATAGTTGACTTACAATGTTGTGTTAGTTTCTGCTGTACAGCAAAGTAAATCAGTTATACATATACATGTATCCACCTTTTTTAAGATTCTTTTCCCATATAGGTCATTACAGAGTATTGAGTAGAGTTCCCTCTGCTATACAGTAGGTCCTTATTAGTTATCTATTTCATATATAGTAGTGTATATATGTCAATCCCAGTCTCCCAATTTATCCCTCCCCATCCCTTTCCCCCTTGATAACCATAAGTTTCTTTTCTACATCTGGGACTCTATATCTGTTTTGTAAGTAAATTCATTTGTACCATTTTTAAGATTCTACATATAAGTGATATCATATGATATTTGTCTTTCTCTCTCTGACTTCCTGCACTCAGTATGACAATCTTTAGGTCCATCCATATTGCTGCAAATGGCATTGTTTTGTTCTGTTTTATGGCTGAGTAATATTTAATTGTCTATATGTGCCACATCTTTTATATCTGTTTATCCTTTGGTGGTCATTCCTTTTATGTATCATACTTAACTTCCATTTCTAAAAGTGAGAGCCTCAGAACATAAGGACTTGCCCCTATGAAGAGTATGTGAAGCTCTTCTTTTTAAATACTCTTCATAGGGGCAAGTCCTTATGCTCTGAGGCTCTCACTTTTAGAAATGGAAGTTAAGCATGATAAATAAAGGGAACGATTAAGCAACGTGGTTTGGCTTACAAAGAAAGCATGTCTATGGCTTTGTGCAATGGTTACTCCCCATGTGACTTTTGGCTTGAAAACTACCACAGAGGAGACCAGACCTGATTTGGTTGATGATCTTTTGATTTTTGGAGAGCATAGCTTTAAAAGGAAATTCTAAAAAGCCACTGTTGTCATGGCAGCTTCTGTGCAGAGTGCTTTCTAAGTCACAGCTTAGGCAGCTCTTTGTCAGAATGACCGCCCCCCCCCAACCTTGCTCCCATACTCTGCTGAGCTAATTCCAACATGGCCTAAGGTCTCTGCTTAAGCAACCCTTTCTTAGGGAGGATGACTCTGAGCCTCCAGACAGGTGAACCTCACTTTGCTTACTATACTGTTTCTTTACACTGAAGGTCTTATAATCACTTTTTAAATGTCTGCTCCCACCCACCACAAAGTGTAAAGCCCCATGACATGAACAATTCCAAATGACTTTAAACGTCAGTAACTTGCCTATACATCCCTAGGGTGAGATACTCTTAGGACAAATAGATCTACATAGGATCTTAAACTATTTACAGTGATCATGTTGTTGTTGGTACTGTTTGTATGATTAATTATGAGATTGTTGTGTGTATTTTGGGGGAACAAAGAAAATTAGTAATTAAGGGTCACTGTAATTCTGTCATTTCTGGAGTTGTTGAAAATTGAGACTATCAATGTGGGAAAAACGAGGAAAAATATCATAGTTTACTTTGAAATTATCAATATAAAATCATAATTAATTTTATTAAAAAATGTCAAACTCATGCAGGGGACACGGGTTCGATCCCTGGTCCGGGAAGATCCCACATGCCACGGAGCAACTAAGCCCGTGAGCCACAACTACTGAGCCTGCGAGCCACAAATACTGAGCCTGTGTGATGCAGCTACTGAAGCCCATCCGCCTAGAGCCCGTGCTCCGCAACAGGAGAAGCCAATGCGATGAGAAGCCCGTGCACCGCAACGAAGAGTAGCTCCCGCTCACGGCAGCTAGAGAAAAGCCCGCACGCAGCAATGAAGACCCAACACAGCTCCCCCACAAAATGTAATTAAGCTATAAAAAAAAAAAAACCTAAGCTATCAATAAGTAAAAAAAAAATGTCAAACTCTGTCTGCTGAAAAGGCCTAATAACAATGACAAACACAGAAATAATGATTCACCCCTAGTACTCAAATTGTAGTGCTGAAATACCATATCCCACTAAAGGGAACCAGGGCTTCTTAGAGAAATGGCTGACTTCAAGTTGGGGACAGGGAAAGTACATGCTGAGCTTGTCACAACTTATATCAGGCAGTGAGGAGGATGTCAAAAACTACCAGGGTTCCATCGAAAGGGCTCAGGAGCCAATTTGAAGAGGCTCCTGGGTAAAGATGAGACAATTTAAGCATCCATACACGTAATAACTTCATTGATTGAAACCATCAGATATATTTAAAAATCATTAAGTTCATAGTGATAATAAGAAAGAGAAAGAGAAAGAACAAGGGAAATAGAGAACGTCAGAAAGAAAGGAGGGAGGAAGGGAGAGAGAAAGTAAGAAAAAGAGAGAGAAGAGACAGAAAGAGTGAGTAAGAAAGAGAAGAGGGAGGCAGGGGAGAAAGAAAGAAAAAGGGAGAAAGCAAGTAAGCAAGCAATTGGTCACCATGGAGAGACGCTAGTCAACCAACTCATTATTCTGAAAACTGAAAATAGAGGGGAAAAAAATCAAGTATTTGTCTTGCCTTTTCTATGTGAATTACACCACCGGGTAATCAAACAGAAGATGAAGAAAAGGTTCTTTTTATAAACATAATCCAGCTAAAAAATATAAATGAAAAGATAGAATGAGCATATCACCATTTTGCAACCACTAATGAATGAATGGATTTGGGCATTTATTAAGCTGCTAACATCACAAAAGAGAGACATTGATATGATGGGTCTCCTAATGGAAGAACACTCCTTGCCAAAAAATTCAAACCTGAAAATAAAAGCAGACGCCTGTCTAGGTCTCACCTCCAATGAGGAGACTTTCTTTGTCACTTGTGGATGTAATTGAACACTACGCTTCTGTCCTACTTTGACATCTTAGCCATACGTTCAGTTGTTCCATGGACATTCATTCACTTGATTGTTGTTGCATGGTTTCCTTGTTTTTACTCTTGTCCTCCTACAACCTGACATCTACTTAGCAGCTAAATGATATTTTAAAATGTAAGCCAGAACATGTCCCTGTTCTATTGAAAATGTGCCAATGGCTTCCCATTAATCCTTGAATCAGATCAAAGGGGTTTACCATGGCCGACTAGGTCCTACAGACTCTGGTCCAAATTCATCACCTATTACTCTCTTCCTAGTTCACTCTGCTCAGCCACCTGGACCTTCTTGCTATTCTGCCAATGCATGGAGCACACCCCCATCTCAGGATCTTTGCATAGAGCACTGTTTCCCCCAATATCTGCACGGCCTGCTCCCTTATCACCTCCAAGTCTCTTCTCAAATATTCCCTGACTCTAGAGGCTTTCGTTGACTGTTTACCATCCTATATGAACAGCAACCCTGGTACTCTCTATCCCTTTAACCCACTTTGTTTTTTGTAGCAGTCATTATCACAACTATAATTTATGTTTAATTTGTTCACTATCTCTCCCCCACTAGACTGTAAGCTCTAGAGGTAGGGACTTTATCTATTTCATTCATTTCTGTATCCCCAGTGTCTAGAACACTGCCTGTTAGATAGTATGTGCTCAGTAAATATTTGTTGAATGAATGAGAGCGTGGATGACTCGTTGTATCGCAGTGTGTTGCATTAAACAGCAGTCTCCCCTAATAGCTCACTGAGGACAAGGAGCAGGTTTTATTCAGCTTTTCATTGCAGCATCTTGCATGATGCCCGGCACGTAGTAGGTCCCCAGGAAATGCTTTTTGTATTGTTAAATGTATCTTTGCCTAGTAATTTTTATACCTCTAGCCATAAGGACATTTCTAAAATAGAAGATTTACATTTTGTGTGTGTTGTGTGTGTTAGAGGTCTCACTGGATTCCTAAGTTGTATTTTTGTGAGAAGAAGTATCAAAACCAAAGCCCCATAAGAAATAAATCATCTCATCATGAAAAAATAGAGTTCTAAAGGCCAATAAGGGCACAGAAAAGAAGCTTGCCAGTCATTGGTCAAATATTGTGCAGGTTACTGTGTGAATGCTGGAACATACCAAAATCACTCCTTCTATGAATCCTGATACAAAGTAGTGGGTGGGGCAAAAGGATCTTCTTCAGTCATACTCTGTTGGAGCCACTAGGTGGTGCTGTCAAAGACAGTGTGGTCTTCATGTGTGGATTCAGAAAGGAAATATCAACTTTTAAAGTAAATAACTTCCATTTCTTATTACAATAGCATTGCATACTTAGTGTAGAACATTTAGTAAATTCAAATAAGCAAAAGGAAGAAGCGTTCACCCAGAACGTTTCCAGAAAGAAACCATCATCCAGGAAGAACCACTGTTAGTATGTATCCTCTGTAATAATTAACAACAATAATAATAATGGCTTACATTAATTAAGTGCATGCTATGTGTCAGACACTGTACCAATGTTTTATACTTATCAGCCTCCCAGTCTCTCTAGGAAATTTCTCTCTACACAGTCATATATGAGATAGATGTAGTATATGTATTACATATTGATAAATATATTCACTTTTGTTTGATAACTCAACACATAGTAGATGCTCAACAAATATTAGTTGAATGAATTCTTGAGAATTTAATGACGTAATTCATGAAAATCACGTGGCCCATACAGTCATTCAATAAATAGCTACATAATGCTACATGTATTAACATTAATTAGTTAACAAAACAACCCTATAAATGTTCTTTGTTGAAGCTGTCCCTAAGAAATCTAAGCTTAGTTGGTTGAGTGACCCAGTAAAAAGAAGTCCAAATTCAGCTTCTCGTTGTGCAGTTTTGTTCCTTTGTCCTCCTGCACCTGGTCTGAAGGTCTGCTTTGGGCTCGGAGAGCTGTGTCCCAGGCTGGTAGTCTGAAAACTGAAGGCAGCTTGGAATTCCAGAGCTTTCTAGTGACTCTGCTATCCAGGGTCACACTGTTCGTGGGGCTCACAGAAACCAAAACTGGTTCTGGGGCTGACTCAGGACAGCTGTCCCAATAGAATCTCTTGGAATCACTAAGTAGTTAGCAGAGCCTGTTTTCCTTCTACCTAGATCCCCATCCTCCTATCTCTCCCTGACCACTTCTGTTTCTGTACCATCTGAGGTTACTTTAAATTGAGTTGAGTTACTGTGGACAAGCTCCTGTGTGAGGGGAAGGGACAGAGAGATAATGATGCCTCTACCTTCCAGATGCTTCTTATCCTCCCTTCAGACTAGTAGGGAGGATAAGAGAAGTACCAGTCTCCAAGATGAGCAGCTCCAAGTCTCCTGACTTCCAATCAGAAAAAGTAGATAATTTCTCAATGTGTGATAAGGGGCCATCTGCATCAATTTCACCTGGAATGTTTGTTAAAAGTGCATCTCAGAACTACTGGATCTGAATCTCTGAATTGGGGAGGGGTAGTGCTTGAAGTCTATATTTATAACAAGCATCACATTTGTTTCTTACACCAACGTTGAAGTGTGAAAACCACTGGTGTAGCATACTAAGATGATGTCAGACAATAATGGAGCTCAAAAGGAGGAAAGAGTGTATGTTTAGCTTGCCTACCGTGTGCCAGACCCTGTACTAATCACCTTATGCCTTTTCACCTTATTCCTCTTAAGAATACTGTGAGAAACTATCATCATCTTCATTCCCCTTTTGTAGAGATGAAGGAGCCAAGTACAAAGAGGTTAAGTAATTTGCCCAAGGTCACACATAGAAAGTGGCAGAACTGAGATTTGAATCCATGTCGTCTGACTCAAGAGCTCATGCTTTTAACCTTTAAGGTCACTGCTTCTCATAAATGGCGGCTGTCACAAAGGCCTTAAAGAAGCGAGACAGGTGCAGAATGTCTAAGTGATGAATACGGGCAAATGATTTATTTTGTTTACTTGTTTGTTTTTAATTTTTATTATTGATTTACAATGTTGCATTAGTTTCTGCAAATCTAACAACCATCAAGAACTAGTGGTTCTCATTAATCCCTTTAAGACTAGACTATATGGTACTGTTTTTATTCTTCCAGAGTCACATGGATAGTTTGTAAAAAGAGCATGTAAACAATCTACTGAGTGCCTTTTCAGGATAATGCCATTTATATCAATCTCACCAATCTTTGTGGCAACTCTAGGGTAATATTTGACTCAGTGTAGAGATAAAGAAAGTATTCTCAGAAAGTGCAAATGATTTTTTTCCCAAGGACACACAGCTATTAAATGGTGGAATCAGGTCTGTTTTTATCCAATATCTGTTGCATCAATGAATGTGGGCTCAGCTACGCGTAACAAACCTCAATACAGAACAACTTGAGCAATGCAGAAAGGGGTCGCACTTACCAGCAAGTCCTGAGGCGGGACAGGTTCCAGGGTGGGCTGATTCAGAGGCTCTATGATGTCATCAAGGTCTATTCAACCTTAGTATCTGCCCATAGTTAGGCAATGTATGGGTTGAATTGAGCCCCTTCCCCCAAAAAGATATGTTGAAGTCTTAATCCCAAGTATCAGAATGTGACCTTATTTGTGAATAGGGTAATTACAGAGTTAATCAAGTTAAAATGAGGCCATTAGAGTGGACTCTCATCCAATATGACTGTTCTTATAAAAGCAAATGGGTCAGATTCTCCCGAGGTGCATGGCTCAGATCCATGTGTGTAGAGACATGGATTCCTGAACAAAATCAGGTTCTGCTGGGAAGGAAGATGGAAGGGGAGGAGGAATGCTGGGTGGCCACCAACAGTGTCCATGATATTCTAGATCTTGCCCATCATGCTACGCCACGTTTACTTTGTCCCATTTTCTCTCCATAGGATTGGAATGCTTGCTTTTGTTTTACTTGAAGGTGAGAGAAGTGAATTTGGATCTACAAGCTAATTTGATTTACATAAATATTTTTCCTCATAGAACCTGAAGCTCAGTGCCCAGAACACAGTAGACTCTCAAATGGCAGGTATCAATGTGGCCACAGGGGACATTTACCATCCATTGCTCTTTTAATGTCTCATTTTTGTGAGACTATCCTGTTGGGTGGAAGGGCTGAGGAAGGGGCTCGTGATTATTTCGGACCTACGATTTCAAGAGTAATTAGGAAGATGCACTTACCTCTGTCCTTCATGAGCTCCTTCCTTCTGCTTCACTAGAAGAGAGTCAGATATTCAACTGCCTCTGTCTTCCACTCATGGCCTCATCCTACAGTTTCCCTGAGATCCCCACTGCTGGACGTCTCTGTCTTTTAAAACAGACCCATCCCTTAGTGCAGATGTAAGGAATATAAAATCCATTAACAGGTCCTGAATATGTTGGGGGAAAAATATGACAGGATACGTATGCTGTAATTTAAGTATTTTGGCACAGCAAATGGAAAGAAATTACATTTCCCATTATCTTCCAACAGTTATTGAAAATGAAATGAAATATATTCTATACACCCCCAAAAAGTCAAGAATTTTTTCTCCCCTTAATGTAATTTTTCCCGCAGTTTGTTCATTTGGTATGCGTTCCCCTCCTTTCACGACATGGAGGCATTCTGTTATGAAACATTCAATGAAAAAAAATGGACAAAAAGAGTATACTACTTCTTTAAAATATATTGCAAGAATACTCATTTTCAGCTTTTTATTGCAGCACTAGCTGGTATTCTTGCATGCAGTTTTGTAATTTATTCTGAACATTCTACTTAAACCTTTTTTCAATAGCATGATTTTATTAGAGTCAGCTCACTGGACTTTCCCAAAAAGGTATTTAAGATCAAATAAAACCGGTGCTTGGAAAAATATCATTACAATATGAAAGCAGTTACAAAAACATTAGTACTGCAAAGTTTTATTTCAAATGGCAGAGCTTGCTGTACCCTGGGTTATGGTACTTCTGCAGACACACTTACTGGGGAAATGGAAAAAACTGTCATCTTAGCAGTTTTTGCACATGGCGGGGGGGAGGAATGGGGAGAAGAAAAGGGTATAAAAGTTTTAAGTGAGGCTGCAAACTTTTTAGGTGCTAGCACTAATGCTACAAGTACATTGCTCCCCATCCCAGTGTACCTTCCCAGTCTACACTTTCCAGCCACCCTCACTTCTCAACTGGCCTTGAGGATGTGATAGAAACCTTTAACTTAGCCTCTTTCCCAGAGACCAAGTGTCCTCTCTAAACTATGGAAGGTATCTTTTGGAAATATGGGTGGATTGATTATTGACTTAAATGCGTCAGGGTATTATAGTCCTTTTAGGGTTTTGTTCCATATCTAATGAACTCTTGTCAACATAATGCCTTATTGGTCAAATGATGTCTTTTAGCACCTCCATCTGGTTAGCACAAGTCCACATTGAAAGGCTTAGTCTTGAAGCACCTTCCCAGGGGAGCTTTACAAGCAAGAGTGGCAAGTTCCCAGGTCTGGTGGTGAGTACTTTGCGGCTCTTGTCCTCTCCCTCAAGTACAGCTCCCATGGCCATCCCCAGACTCACCTTGAACCAGGCCAAGGTGAACCAGCACTTGCTCTCATTTGACTTCATAACTGAGAACTGATGACAAATATTTTTCTTGTTCAATTGTGAATATGTCCCTCCCTCCCTTCCCTGGTAACTGACAGTTAGTGTGGTTGGAATTTGATGGGCTGTTTTTCCCAAGGAGATTGCTTTCAATTAAAATCTGATGTTTATCAGAAAAAAGTATCATTTGTTATATTACTATCCAAATCACTGCTGGATCAAATGTTTATATTTTAGAGAAAGTAATCTACTGTAGATTGTGCAGCACAAAAGGTATGTTTAGTAAAAATGAAATAAATCAGCATTTTTAGACATTGGTATTTCCATGTCGGTGATTATTAATCCACATGCAATTCTATTACACAGTATTTCCTTCATCCCTTTTCCTCCAAGCACTAAATCTATGGCGAAGTACCTACATCCCTTAAGTTTGCGGATTAGGTGGTTTCTATGTGGACTTTCAAATGTGATTTTTAAATTGCGAGTTACTATTCGTATCACTTTTCTAAGGAGAAATATGCTTAAAAAGTAAAGTCTTTACTGCTTCTTAAAAGGCCTAGCACTCTGTGATAAATTCTCATATTTTGACTGTTAATATGTTTGAATGAAAATTATTTATACACTTGGGTGAGGTTGAGTGGTTTTCATTTGATTGCTGCCTCTGGAAATGAAAGCAGAGTAGCAGGAAATTTACATGTCATGCTGTGATGTATATCCAGATTATGAGATGATTGTGAGGCAGACGAACCCCAAGTAAAATCATTCCCATCAAACTGTGACAGCTGCAATTCCTGACAAGGCCTCTTAGTTTTGGGGGCTATTATCATTGTACAAGAATATAATCTATTGACAGCAGGGCTGTTTCATACATTTAAAGGCAGACAGTGGAAGAAATCTTAACTGTTTTCATTCACCACTGCACAAGGGTGCAGATCAAAAGTGAATTATATTTAAAAATATGCATGTATGATGATAAGATGCATGACATTCATCAACCTGTTTAGTCTTGGTTAGACTGAGGTGGGGAAGAGCCAATATTACTGCCATATGTGGTCTGAAATAGAGACATGAGACTGGAAATTATATCGTTGACCAGTCAGAGTGAGCATACCGGGGAGATATTCTTTTTTAATCCCCACTCGCTGCCTGTCTAAGTATCAAGCGCCATCCGTGTCTGTAGCAGTGACTTTGTCTCAAACGGGGTGTACGAAGGGCCTCTGTATCTTTGCCCCTCTCTTTAGTAAGGGTACGCTCTGCGTGGGCTAGTACCATAGGTGAGGTGGAGAGGAGTAAATCATTACCCTGATAGAAGCTCGTAGCTAGAGACACACTGACATGTGTGCTTATATAACAAGAGTGAAAACTAGGGCATAGGGCACCGGAAGTGCTGCAATGGACTGAGCATGGAATTGTTCAGCCTCAAGTTTCCCAATTTCACGATTGGGGTGTTGAAGAAGAGGGGCTGCTTATTATCCTATCTTGCAGGTGTGCAGGTAGTGAGAAGGCTGCTTCAGGTTTTAGGGTAGAAAATCTCACCCAGTGGTGATGTGAGCGTCCAGTGTCAGTAGCACTTAGCTTGGTCCCTTTTTGTGAGAAAACTCTAGCCTGACTGTGAAGTGCAGTATGGTTTCCTATGTGACGGGGCTGAAAATAAACCACAGGGAGGATTTTACATTCCCAAGTTCATTAAGACTCTGCAAACCACAGCACAAGAATTCAGTCATTTATTAAAACAAAAGATGTTCACGGGCAGTTTTTAAAAAATGGAGTGAAGAAGCCTGATGAATTAATGGCATTTTCCCTGGAGGAATTAGTTCATCAGCTAATAGTCAGTTCATAAGATTAAAATGACTTTGAATGGAGACAGTAGGAGGAAGAACCAAGGGGGTGGGAAAGCGTTAACACGTCCAAATCTCAGCTCCATGGCCAGAAACTCCTCTTGGGCCTCCTGTCCCTCTCCACTGGAAAAGCACATGCTTTAAAAAGCCACACCCATTTGTCTTTCCCCTTAAAACCTGCACTATTAAAGTGAATGCAAAATTATTTTTAGTGCCCATTTCAAAGGTTAATTATGACAGGAGGCTCTTGTCCTTTGCAAGGTTTTATAAGATTGTCCTGAGAGAAGCAAAGATAGGTCCCTAAAGGGCGTAAAAATCTGGTGAGGACTTCCGTGGTGGCACAGTGGTTAAGAATCCGCCTGCCAATGCAGGGGGACATGGGTTGATGCCTGGTCCGGGAAGATACCACATGCTGCAGAGCAGCTAAGCCCGTGCACCACAACTACTGAGCCTGCGCTCTAGAGCCCGCGAGGCACACCTACTGAGCCCTCGTGCCACAACTACTGAAGCCCGCACGCCTAGAGCCCGTGCTCTGCAACAAGAGAAGCCATCGCAATGAGAAGCCTGCGCACTGCAATGAAGAGTAGCCCCCGCTCACCACAACTAGAGAAAGCCTGCGTGCAACAATGAAGACCCAATGCAGCCAAAATTAAAAAACAAAAAGCAAAAAAAAACTGGCGAGGTCTGGGTCCCATTCAGAGCTTCCAGGCTGGGATTAAAGGATTACTGGAATGAAAATCCATCAGTGGCTGGGGAGTGAGCAAACCGAAACCATCCATGTCCAAGGGCAGCGCTCCCGTTGACCCACACTGGGACAGGCAAGGTGGCATCTCTGAGTGTTAAAACAGGGCCTCTTCTGTGGATGATAAATGTTAGTTCGCATCAGCAAATATTTCTTGACTGCCTACTGTGTGTCAGGACTGCCCTGGGTCTTTGGCGTCTCCCCTTCTCTCAAAGGGCTTGCCGTATATATTATGGTAGGTAGGTAAGGGGACAGGATAATTTGAAAAGAACTTTTGGTTTTCGTCTTTGCAGTGTCTAAAGCATGTACCGTGGTGACTGGCACAGAGTAAGCATGCAATACTGTGTTTTCAAAAATTTTTTATTTTAGAAGAGTTTTAGATTTACAAAAGAATTGCAAAGGTAGCACAAAGTTCCCATGTACCTGGCATCCAGTTTCCTCTGTAATTAACATCTTACATCATTAGAGTACATTTGTTACAATTAATGAACCAATATAGATACATTATTATTGACTAAAATCCATAATTTATTCAGACTTCTTTACTTTGTCTGTCGCAGGATCCCACATTACATTTAGTGGTCATATTTCCTTAGTTTTGTCTTGACTGTGACAATTTCTTGGGTTTTCCTGGTTTTGATGAACTTGACAGTTTTTGAGGAGTACTAGTCAGGTAATTGAAATTTGTCTGATGTTTTCCTCAGGATTAGACTGAGGTTATAAGTTTGGGGAAGAAGCCCACAGAGGTGAGGTGTCATTTTCATCACACCACATGGAGGATACGTATCATCAGCATGACTTATCACTTGATGTTGACCTTGGTCACCTGGCAGAGGTAACATTTGTCAAATTTGTTTACTCTCCCCACCCCGATCCATGCTATTCTCTTGAGAAGGAAGTCACTATGTACAGCCCACACTTCAGACACAGTTAAACCAAGCTTGGCCGGTCTTTTTCCCTCTTCTGGGAATTTGGAATTGGGATTTAGAGGTGCTAGTCAGCCTCCTGGGGTTGCTTGAACTGGCTGTAACAAGGGGGTGGTGGCCATCTCCTGCCTTGTTCATGGAGAAGCAAGGGATGGTCTGGAGAGAGAGAATAACGAATGCAACAGAGAACGGAGATAGTGGGACGCAGCCTGAGAGAGGGGAGGAAGGGGATGATCTGCCTTGTTTGTGGAGCTTCCAGTACTTACTTCCCCTCCCTTGGGAGACCCAGCTGCAGTTCCTGCTTTGGGGTTCGGTGAGATATCCACATATGCCTGCAATCACCTCCACATCCCGTTTTTCTAAAGAGATCATTTGCACAGCTTTTGGTGAGATAAGTAATGTCACCTAAGATGTTTTCAGATAATTTGATATTTTTGTTGTACAGAAAGACCAACATGCTTTTCCTCTGTCTGTGAGATGCGTGTGCAGAGGGTCCAGCTTCCTGATGGCTTGGGAATCCAGGCTCCTTCCTTACCAGCTTTGGGACCTCATGCGTGTCATTTAGACCTTGACTTTGTCACTTATAAAATAGGTATAATAATACTTACTCCAGAGGGCAGTTGTGACAATTAAAGGAAGGAACGTGTATGAAGTTCTTGGCGAGTGATCGGTGCGTGATTCTCATTAGCATCTGGGATGCTCCCCTTCTTTCTCTTATCAGTCGCCCCCTCAGTGAAATGGTCCTTGCTCACCTGGGCAGAATGTCAGATGCTCAAAAACCTCGTATACGTCTCTGTTATATAGTGCGGATCTCACTGTGTTATAATTATTTATTTGTTTATCTCTCAAACTAGACCACAATTTCATTCTTTGTGCCCATAGTTTTTAGCCTAGGGCTTGGTATACGTAGAAGGTGCCCACTACATGTCTGATGAATAAGTAAACACATGAATGTATTATTCAGTTCAAATACTTATTAGGCACTTCCCGTCATGTTTAGAGGATAGGACTCCAATTATAGGTGAAAATGTAAATAATAGTGACTGGCCCCTGACAGTTTGCAGCATGTGTTCAATACTTAAGTGTGTTGTTTGCAGCAAACATGTGACTTATAGTCACCAGTCCATGAAGAGGCAGAGAGGGGGCAAATACTGAGGCCTTGGGAGTCCTAGTTTAGTGTTCTTCGCACCTTGGAGTCATCGCTGTGAAGTAGTGTTGTCTGCCCAGGATTCCTTTAGGTTAGGATGTGCAAGTGGTAAATGGGAGTTGCTACTAAGAAGAGGAAGGAAGAGAAGAGGGATGCTTTCTTGCTATGAGGGGCCCATCAAAATGATGGCTCAAAGCTTATTTTTACCATGCAGTAGTGTGCCCCGTCTCAGCTGAGCAGAATCCTGTGAAACACAAGTTTAGCTCAGCAGAATTCATCAGCAGCTGAGACTTAAAAATGTGTCTGAGCTCTGTACTTATTGAACACACAAAGAGTATGAATATCAAGCTATTCAGCTGTGAAATAATATCAACAAAGTTAGTTTTGTTTAATTTAACTGTTGAATGGAGGTTTAGCAATTTGGGACCAAAGCCTCGATGAGGAATAGAGAATGGGCAAACCAAACACTAAATTCCCTTCTCCTAATAGCCCAGGCTCTGCCGAGAGGAAAGAGCTGATCTGTGCTTTCCCATCTCTGCCTCTCGTCATTAAACACTGAGCAGTACCTGTCTTGGGCCTTTCTAGTTTCCCTAAGCTCCTCCAGGGAAGAACAGATTGCAAACAATATTAGGTCCCAAAGTCCCAGGAGGAGGCCTTTGGAAGAGAGAAAGAGTAAAGATCTACTCCCATTATTTTTCTTAAACACTTCTCTAGGAGGGCAGTTGAAATAATCTTATCTGTATATACTGACATGGTATAAATTATGGCTTAGGAAGAAGTAGTACATGTAGGGTTGTACCCCATCATTGAGAGGTATTATCTGTCTTCTGTCCTTTGTAGTGTTTCATGACACAGTGTTCCTTGCCCTCCCTCCCTCCTTCCTTCCTCCCTTCCTTCCTTCCTTCCTCCTTCCTTCCTTCTTCCTTCCTTTTTCCTTCCTTCTTTCCTTCCTTCTTCCTTCCTTCTTTCCTTCCTTCTTCCTTCCTTCCTTCCTTCTTTCCTTCCTCCCTCCTTCCTTCCTTCACTGTTTCTGATGAAGTAATTTCCATGATTGCCCACGCATGGGAGTCAGTAAGGACTCTATTGGCATTTGGGCAGGTCTTCATGGAGCAGCTTTCCTGTGCATCGGAGGGCGTTCATCAGCCTTGGCTCCTACCCACCAAAGGGAACAGCACCCCAATAAACATTGTGATGACTGACAACATCTCTGTGAGCTTCCTGATTTGAATCACTGCTTGTGTATCTGGTTGATCTTCATAAGCCAGGAAGAAAAAGGAGGAAAGTGTCCTTATGCAAGTTCCCAGGATATGTATTTAAAGAGCTGAGAATCAAATGGAATGGAATTAACCTGATAGGATGTGGGAAAGGTACCCAATTTCCCTTGCCTGCCTTAACCTTATCAGCTGGAAAAACTAAATACTCACGTTTCCAGATGTTATTGGACCTAACATTGGTCACAGACAGAGTCTGGTCAAGGATTCATCAGTGGAAGTATGTTGAGGATACTGGGAAGGCTTGGGCTTTTCCTGATAAAAGGGAAGGATGGAAATGGCACATCCTTTCCCTCATCTTCCTGCCTTGCACATAAATGTGATGGTAGGAGAGCTACAGCAGTCACAACACAACCATGAGAAAAAAGCTATTGGAAGCAACGTCAGTTACTGCCTATGTTCAGACTTCTTGCTATGTGAGAAAAATAACTTCCCATTTGTTTAAGCCTCGATAGCAGCAGAAAGCTTTTCTAACTAATATAGCACCATTTAAAATGATGCTTGTAAAGGTTACATAATAATATAGAAATATTTTAATAATTTAATATTGGTGAAAAAGCAAGAGGGGTGTGTGTGTGTGTGTAGTTAGAATTCCACTACATAATCCTGCCTCAAACTCTACAAAAACTCATTCACAGAAAAAAATACTGGAATTATTACAAATTGTTATGTTTTACTTTACAAGGTGTGTCTAAGAATTGTTTTCTTTACACTTTTCTATTCTGTATTTTCCAAATTTTCTTTAGTAAATCTTCATTATTTTTAAACAAAAGAACAATGTGTGTGTGTGTGTGTGTGTGTGTAACACACATATTTAAGGCTAACGGCCTCTGGGTACACTAGGAGAAAGATGGTGTCTCAGATCACAGGACGCAATCCCCTCATTGCACTCAGCTCCCTCATGTGTGAGCACAGGGCGGTAGAGGGGTCTAAAACTCAACATGATGAAGAGTAGGTGAGGCACTGAGATCATTAATCTAGTGACAATTAAATCACAAAGAAAAGAAGCATAAGTACTGTCTTCAAATAAGTGAAGGACTCTCCTGTGGAAATAGGTATTAGTTCATTTCATCCTTCCTTCACTCTAAATATTTGCTGAGGGCCATATGCCGGGTACCCTGCAAAGCCCATTATGAGCCTCAAACACCCATGGTCCCTGCCTTCATAGAAGGTGTAGTTTGCTAATGGAAATAGTCATTTATCAAATAATCACCCAAATATAACACTTCAAGTGATGATAAAACCTGTGAAGGAACAGTAGAGGGAGCTGGGACAGGTAGAAATCTGATGAAGCCTTGCTTAAGCTGAGGTCTGAAAAGCTAACCAGAAAAAGTAGAAGAGAGTTCCAGGCAAAGGCATTTGCAAAGGCCCTGAGGCCACAGGGAACAGAAAGAGGACCCCTGGAGCACAGAGCACGTGGGCTTGAGTGGTGTGAGATGAGACTGGAGAGGCAGCGGCCTTTCTGGCCCTTTGGCTCCCTAAGACCTATAAGACTTCATGATGAGCTTCAGTCAGGGGAGAGACATGATTTGTGTTGTGAAAGGGTCCCTTCTGGCTGCTCTGGGTCTGCAATCCTTCATCTGTCCAAAAGAATTAGATCCATGGATGAAAGTGGTCAGGAGATGGATTTTGGCTAAGTATGAGAAAAAAATGTTCTAATCATAAGATAAATAATAACTACCATATATTTGGCTTTACTAACTGGGAGGCAGTATGCTAAGTGTTTACAAACCTTAAATGTTTTTTTCATTTACTCCTCACAACCATCTTAGGAGGCAGAGACTATTGTCATCATACTTCACACATTAGGGAATTAAGGCTCAGAGAAGTTAAGTGACTTAACCAATGTCACACAGCTAATAGCGAACCCAGTACTTGAACTGAGTTCTGGCCAATGTCAAAGCCCTTTCTTCATCACTAAGCAACACTGCCTCCTCCCACAAAAGATGGAGCTGCCATCCTAAGCTGAAAGGAGTGGTTGGATAGTGACTTCCTTGAAGGGCTCCCCACACTGGGGGCCTCTCGAGTTTTCAGGAGATGTGATGCCTGACCTGCTTCACACTCACTGGGAAACTGAACTGTGGGAGAAGGAGGCATTTTCTTCTTGTGTCTGTTTCTAGAGAGCTAAGGATGCCTCTATCCACCTTCCAGGTAAGATCATCCCCACCAAATCATATTCTCCTTATAGCCTGGAGACACCCTCTTTCCTGCCATCCTTGGAGAGAAGCCACTGGTGGAAGTCAAGCTCTGGGGTGTTTTCAGACCCTCTTGGAGGCTGCCTTTCTCTCTGCTTTCTCCCAAGCACTGGAGGAGCTCAACTTCATTTTGGAACTGAGGAGATGAAGCAGGTGAGGCTCAGGAACATGGACCTTTTGCAGATATAAGCCTGGGCCAGAGTCAAGTGCATGGACAAGGAACCACAGCCATTGTTATCAGATGATACTGATTCTCAGGAGAAGCGTGAGAGATTAAGAAGTTATTGGGCGTCTGGCTTCTTTTCTGAAGTCACAGAGCATCTGCTGCTTCATAACAACCCTGAGCATGATGAACATTTGGGGAGAAGGGGTAATTTTTAAATAAAGAAAAATGTTCTCCTCTGCCAGAAAATTTGGCCACTAACTTCCTTTGACAGGTGTAATAGACTGTGGTAGTTTGCAGGGGATTCATAGTGTAAAGTAAAGCAAGAGGGGTAATAAGCATCTTGGCATTTATTCTTTATGTAGGAATATTTGTTCCTCAAAGTCAGACTACGTGGAATATTAGCATTTGAATAAATTATTCAACACCTTCTAGAGAAAGCAAGGGGAAAAATCTTTTCAGCATTATAACATGGCAATCTACATGGTAGTAGAAAAAGAAGGCTGTCATTTTTTCTTCAATTACAAAAGGCAAATATTTATTATTTATAAGTATTCGCCTTGTATAGGCTTAAATGTTATTTATGAACCTGTTGCACAGTGATTTTCAATGTAACTCATTATTTTTAGCCTTAGGGTGTTGTAAAGGAGCATGGATATATTTAATGACACTCTGCTAGTCAGCGCAATTACACTGTAATCATTATGTAAAATGTGCTATTAATTAAACCAATTTCTAGTTGGAACATTCGCTTCTGCAGGGCTTAATCTTAATCTTCAGCAATCTTTCTCTCTGTTTTTCACCTATTAATTATATGATTACTTTTTTAGTTAATATGGTAGAATATGTTTTTATTTTTAAGCTTAATACTGTCAGTTAGGAATATCTGTCAAATTGGATCTGGTGTTTATGGGTCAAATGTTTCTTTTTCTTGAACTGATTTAAAAGGTTTTAAAAGGTTAAAAGGTTATTTTTGTGAAACTGGATATTTTTATAAATCAAACTCTTATGGTTCCTTTTCTGCATAAGCAGCATTATTCACAAAAATTCTTAAGTTTCATGACTTACAAAAATACCCAGTGTCATTTTACTTGAGTCATTTCAGTATCGAGTTTATGTACTTTAAAATACATTAAATATACCTTTCTTCTTGGAAGGCGGTAAGATATGGCACTTCTCTTTTACATTAGCCTTTTGTTTAAGAATCTCAGGGTAGGTTAAATAGTTGCTGTTTCTGGGGGGTGGAGGCAGTAAATAGCTTCTCTTTCCAGGTCTTCCCACTACCTGTCTTCCAAAAGCCTTGTAATACTCTACTACTGTTTTCAATAACAGGGATGGAAACATGTTTTCAATATTTACTAACGATTCTTGCTGATGAAGGTTATAATGGCATTTCTAAAAATAAAAAATAAGATAATAAAATAATTCATCCTTCACTCTCTCTCTAGAATGACCCCTTGTGGAAGGACAGTAAGAAAAAGAGGAAGGGAACAGGCTTACTACAGAGAGGCCTGACAAGTGGGAAATGGCTAACATTTTATCACCCTCTCACTTCGCACACCATTCATCTCCTGAGAGGGGGAGAGAAGAGTTTAAAAAATCCTGAACAGTTGAATAGAAGGGCCCATCCTGAATGGATAAGAAAATAGATCCCAGAGGATACACTTCGGAATCACAGGTAAAAGTCCCCAAGAAATTCTCTATGACCTTCACTTTGTCCTTTAGGTAGAACAAAGTGCTACATAAACCTGTGCAGGGATTATTTTGATGAGAGTTGAAAAATGGAGGCACTTATCAATCAGTAAATTCCTGCCTGCATTCTGCCCCCTCTGCAAAGCATGAAATTAGGTCTTCTATATCAAAATGTCTAGAATTTGGATCCGTGAAAATCTTTCGGAGGGCCTGAGGATCCTGATTGTCCCTCAGTGCCCTGGTGGAATGTTTTTATTCATCTTGCTTGCTGCCTGAAGTTGACGCTGGCAAAATCAATCACTCCCTGCCAGTGTATTGACACGGCTGCACCTGCTTAAACCATCCACGTGTTGAAACTCAGAAGAAGTTGGGAATCAAAAGCAGTGTTATTTATGTACTTCCTTAACTTGTCCCATACTACAAAAATTTCCATCCTGACACCATCTGCTAGGGGAAGGGATTTATCTATCAATATGAGACACCTGCTGAACTGGTACCAAATCCAGTCAGTGGTTATCACCTAATGAAACATCCAATGAAGCCCCATGGCCTTGTTTCCAAATGATTAATTTCCTTTGGTTGCTGGTTTTAGTTACAACATAGACTCGTTGTGAAAAGTTATGTCGTGTCAATATCAGAAGTTCTCTGGCTAAAGAGGAAAAGGCAATAAAAGATGGGCTAGAATTTTACAATGGAATTTCAATGGGAGTCAAGGTCAAAAGTCTTAAAAGATAAATTGATTAAGAACTTTTTATCATGAAAAAATACCATGAACAGTGATATTCTGAGGGAAAATATTTGCTTCATATGTGATAGACAAAGGGCTAATGGGTCAATATACAAAGAGTCTTTACAAATCAATGAGAAGGTTAATAACTCAATAGAAAAAAAAGAGGGAAATAGAGATACAAACAACATAGAAAAATCTAAATGGTCACAAATGTATGGAAAAGATAGTCAACCTCATTCCTGTTTTATAAAATGCAAATCAAAACAACAAAGATATAACATAGTTATCAGAGAGGTAAAACTTTTAAAGTTTAATGATAGTGGAATTGGAGTGTGGGGAAACAGGCATTCCCAGGCAATGTATGGGTGAGAATCAGTGTAGTCTTTTTAGATGGGAATTTAGCAGTGACTGTCAAGATGTGAAATGTTCACACTTTGACCTAGCTCAATGCCAGGATGGATATATTCCGACAAGAAAGCAACAATATATGTATAAAGGAATTCATTGCAAACTACTTTGTAATTGCAAAAAATTGGAAATGCATAAATGACCATAAGAAGGGACTGGTTAAATGTCATGGTACAGCCATAAATTGGAATATTTTGTAGCTATCAAAAAACCCCAAAAGGTAGATATATATGTAAAAATATGAAATAATTTCCAGGATGTGTGACCTTCAGCAAGTTACTTAATCTGTGTCTCAGCTTCCTCATATGTAAAATAATAAACTTTAATAGTAAATAATAATAATAATTAATAATTAAACATCAAAAACTATAATAATTGTTCCTACCTCAAAGGACTATTATGAAAAATAAATGTTACTATATATAAAATGCTTAGGTTAGCAGGCACATAGTAGATACTATGTTTTAGTTCTAAATATTATTACTGCTGTTACATACTTTTATGTAAAAAAAGGAAGTTTTAAGAAGGTATGTAGAGTGTAAAAACACTTCTGTAAAAAAAGAAACGCATAGCCATTTCTGGAAGTATACACAAGGAACTACTAATAGTGGTTGATCTAGGGAATAATGCTTCCACTAGGCACTTTACACCCTTCTGTGTGAGCTTGTATTGGTTTTATAATAATAAAAAAATGCAAAAACAAAACAAAAAACAAATAGTGTGGGAATTAGGGATTTAACCAAGATGAAGACAAAGGAAGATGTTCTTCTGGCAGGTATTCATCATTCATTCATTTAAAGAACATTTATTGACTATCCACTGTATTATAGGCACTGATTATAAAAAATGAATAAGATATGATATGATCCCTCACAAGTGCATTGTCTAATGGGAGAGAGAGACACAAAAGAAAAATTTTCAAATTGGGAACCCAGAGAGGGAACCCAGAGAGGGGAGTAACACATTCTGGTGGTAATGTCTGGCTTGGCTTTGAGGGAGGGATTAGGAGTTTTCCTAGTGAGTATACAAAGTTGAGAAGGCAAAATTAATATACGTTGAGAGAAATCAGAATCGTGTTTTTTTTTCTGGAATAGAAGGGGGATTGATTGGGACAGGAGCACAAGGGAACTTTCTGGGGTGATGGAAAGGTTCTGCGTCTTCGTAGGGGTCTGGAGTTGTGTAAGTACATGGAGTTTTTCAAAACTGACCAAACTGCAATTAAGAGATATACATTTCACTATAATGTAAGTATACTTTAATTAAAAAGGAAAAACGTGGGGAGAAAATGATGACTATATCAATGAATAGGTAGGCGTGGAGAGGAAAAGAGAGGGTGCCTATGTATCTAAAGAAGTGACATCCCTAGCAAGAAAAGGAGAAGAAAGACTGAATTGAGAGGGCAGAAGGGGCAGGAAGGCTCAGTTCTGGCTACATGATTATGAATGATGATCCAACCCAACTGAGGGCTTCAAACACATCTGAGAGGAAAGCAGTCCACTGCCTACCTTCAAGGAGCCTCCGTTCCAAAAGATGGGAGTCTTCCAGTAAAGGGAGGAGGGCCTTGCTCCGATTCAAGCCCCTGAAGACTTGGAACCGATCATTCCCAGGCGTTCACCTCTGCCCACACCTGTAGGAAAGGCTCCATCACAAGGTCTTGCTGACCTTGGAGTAATGGCGGGCATTACCTTCACGTGAGGGTGGCTTGTCCTTGAACAATTTCTCCAGTACATTAAGCACAGCATTCTTGACTCATGTCTCAGGTGTGTGCACACATCTTTTTGTTGCTGCTCTTATTTCATGAGTGAGTTTCTATTATAGACCACAGCATGAACAAAATCTCTCCTCTTTCACTTCTGAGCTATCCTGAACCCAGATTCCCTCTCTGGGCCTCAGTGGAGTCAAAGAAGAGTCTTCCAGTTTGATCTCTCCTGGTCCCTAGAGCATTGTTTTTAATACACTTTATTTTTTAGAACAGTTTTAGGTTTACAGAAAAGTTGTACAGAAAGTACAGAGTTTACATATTATTCCCCCTCCCCAAGTTTCTCTTATTATTAACATCTACCATTAATGTGGTATATTTGTTATAATGGAAGAACCAATATAGATGCATTATTACTAACTAAAGTTCACAACTTACATTAGGATTTGCATTGTACATTCTATGAGTTTTGACAAATGTGTAATGTCCTGTATGCACCATTACAGTATCATACGGAATAGTTTCATTGCCCTAAAAATGTTCTGAACTCTGCCTATTCACTCCTCCCCGTCTGCTCCTAACCCCAAATCCTTGGCAAACATTGATCGTTTTACTGTTCCTGTAGTTTTGCCAGAGAGGGTTTTTAAGTTTTTAGAAAAATTGAGTCTTAGAAATCTTTTGCACACATTATCACAACATATAAAGTTTGAAATGCATCTATTTTCTATTTTTAGATTCTATTCTCAAATATTACAAAGGAAAGGGGAATATTTGCACTATCCAGTTAATATAGTATGTAAACAGGTATTTATACATTCATTCACTTCTTCATTTAACAAATCAGCTAATGTTTATTGCATCTTTTTATCTGCCAGGCATTGCAATGCACCAAAGCCAGGCAAAGTAGTTCACTCTGCAGGAGACAGGCTACAGAGGGATAAGTAACTGCCTCATGTTAATAAGAACGACCCTTGTCATTTATTGAATACTTACTATTTGCCGCATGATGATAATGATGCATTATTGCATGTAATGCTCACAAAAAAATGTTAGGAGGGAGGAATTATTATTATTATTTTTTTACAACTTTATTGGAGTATAATTGCTTCACAATGGTGTGTTAGTTTCTGCTTTATAGCAAAGTGAATCAGTTATACATATAGGAGGGAGGAATTATGATTATTCCCATTTCAGACCCAAGGAAACTGAGCAACTTGTCAAAAGTCCCACAGGTAATAAACAGTAGAGCTGAGACTTGGCCCTCCCTTGTATTCTGTCCAACTCCAAAGCCCACACTCCTAACCACTACGCCATACTTCTTGAGAGTGTGGCCATTCTGGGTTCAAATCCCTCTACTAGCTGTTGACCTTGAATAAACAATTTACTGTCTTAAGAGTGTCAGCCTGGTCACCCATTTAGCGGGGTACCTCTTCTCTCATTTCTACCTGGAAAAATCATACTCTTCTTTCAAAGTGCAGCTCCTGGAGAAGCTTGGACTCCCCATTTCCATCTGCCTCCCAACAACGATGACTCCCCTCCCCACTCCCACCCCTGGGCTTGTTTGCCTGAGTACGCTCCCAGGCTCAGGGTGAGCCACTTTGAATTCTGGGTGTTCGTATATCTCTTATATAAAAAAAAAACCTATTGCTGTACTATCTAAAATTATCTCCCCGTAGGAGGTACACACACCATACTCAGGGAAACCTGGCTTTAGATGGACACCTTCCCAAATGCTAGGACTTGATCTCACTCATCCAGTATCCCCAGAACCTAGCACACAGTGACTGCTCAACACGTTTGTCAGATAAACGAAGCTGTGAGTAAATAAATGGAATTTTGGAGATGGTCTCTAGACTTCCATCGAAGCTTTCCTGACGTTTGTTGAACTGGTGGCTGTGGAAAGAGAGATCAATAAGAAATTTTGAGCTTTAGTGAGATGGGTAGTGAAGGACCATGGTGTACTACTCACTGGGTGAGTCCTTGGGGAATAGCTACATGGAAGGAGTGTGCAGGCAGGCCAGCATCACCGTGTGGAACCCAAAGAGGATACTGACAGTTGCCCACATGGCATGAATTTGAGGGGCCTTGGGAAGGCCATCTGATCCCCACTGAAGGATCCATTCCTTGATGGAAAGCACAATCCTCACCTTTTTTTTTTTTTGGCGGTACGCAGGCCTGTCACTGTTGCGGCCTCTCGCATTGCAGAGCACAGGCTCCGGATGCGCAGGCCCAGCGGCCATGACTCACAGGCCCAGCCACTCTGCGGCACGTGGGATCTTTCCAGACCGGGGCATGAGCCCGTGTCCCCTGCATCGGCAGGCGGACTCTCAACCACTGCGCCACCAGGGAAGCCCAATCCTCACCCTTTAAAGTGCAAATATTCCTAATTCCTTTAAAATAAAGTGACCCATGGTTATCCCGAGGTCAGGTCCCTTTGTGGATGGAGTTGAGAGAATCTTACTCAGCAAACTCAGCTTACTTCTGA
Organism: Mesoplodon bidens; assembly: GCF_964165515.1. Lineage (NCBI taxonomy): Eukaryota > Metazoa > Chordata > Mammalia > Artiodactyla > Ziphiidae > Mesoplodon > Mesoplodon bidens. Next base: position 132,757,914 of record NC_138177.1, on the reverse strand, counting down.
ATTTTGCTCAGGGCGGGCAAACAGAGGACAAGGAAGAGAACATTTATCAAGTATCAAGAACTGTGCCAGGCATTGTGGTGGGCTTTTTATGCCTTAAACAAACAAACAGGGAAATTAAATAACTTGTCTAAGGTTGTTCCACCCCCGAGTTGGTGGAGCCAGGATTTGAACACAAGGCTAAAGTTCTTTCTACTATACATCTGACCAGTTCTTTTATAATTGATAGAAGTAGAAACTTAACACCTGCCACACCTACAATGGCAGAAAGTCCTGACCTTCATCAGATCCTAAATGCCTCCCATTTATAAAGAGGTTGGTAGCTTGAGATAAAGAAGGTAGAAAACTTAACCCAATGCCTGGCACACAGAAAGTGCTCAGTAAATGGTAGGATTATTAAAAATCTCAGCTAGGTTATCAATGGCATAGGAATGGGATTTTGTCAGGTTGACAAACTGAGGCAATTATAGGGAAATCTTGTACCCAGATACTTAAGCATCATTTTCATAGCCTTAAGTACCCTATTTTAAGGGCATTAGCTATTACTCTCAGTAAAAGGGTGCCACTGAAGGGTTTGAGCAGAATGGTAGAATACTTTGACTTACGTTTTAAAAGGATCACTCTTGGCTTCCGTGTTGAGACTCGGAGGAAGTGTAGACTCAGGAAGACCTAGCAGGTGCTGTTTTAACAAGACAGACAAGAGATGATGGTGGCTCTAAGCAGCACGGTAGCAAAGGAAGTGTCAAGAGGTGGTCAGGTTAGAGTTACATTTTGTTGGTAAAGCTCGATGGATTTCCTGCTTCATGGAACAGGAATCTCTCTCTGTGAGAGAGAGAGAGAGATGTACAGGAAGCCTCCAAGGTTAAGGGCCTAAAAATGAAGTTACCATCAGCTAACTTCCTTCCTTCAACAAATACATAGTGAAGGAGAGATATGGATATTCCTTTCTAAGCACCCAGAGATCCAAGGAGGCACTTGACAGAGCTACTGCCAGGAAAGCGCCGCCATTGTGGCCTCACCCAATACAGAGGCATTTATTTGCCTGAGAGCAGAACTCATGAAGGTTGGAGAGACGAGAGGAAGATCAAGACAGCTCTAAACCAGTTTTTTTTTCCTGGAGCTTTGGCTACTGTCTTGCCTTTCCTCTTCATGTTTATCTGTCCTGGCCTGGGGCGAGCTCCCACCCTCACCCCCAGAGTATAGGGAACACCTCTCTTCCCGGGCCTGATCGTTATGCATGTATATTTAGGAAATATTTTCTCAGTAACAGCCTCACTTGAAGAGAGCTTCATAGTCCAGACACTTGGGAAGCAATGTGCATTTCCTGAGGGCTGCAGGCGTCTTCTTTCCTAACTATTTCCAGCTGCTTCCTTCCAGATGAATCTAGTGAACATATTCAGGCTCACACAGAGGAGGAAGCTTTCTGAGGAAAGGGAAGGCAGCCTGCAAACTCCAGCTGCTGCACTGTTTGCGGCAACTCTATTTTTAATATACATTGCTGACCCTAATGATAGTCTATTGAGATGAGGACGAGAAATGTCTGATCAAGTGGAGATTAATTTTTGACTGTGTCGCCCAGAATGCATGAAAATGCACTTCTTTTTTTCTATTTAGACTCCCAGGATGCTTTGATTGATTGACTAGTTTACAAATGAAGGTGATAAAATTAGGTTGAAGACCACATACATTTCTTAAAATGAGGCTGGCTGGTGGTGGAGACAATGAGGTTTGGACAGATTATATTGCTGGTTTAGGCAATCTTCTAAGCATGTCAAGATTTATAGACCTGTACTGTAATGTTACAATTGCAGCTCACTGATATAGGTTTCTTTTCAAATTCTTTCCCGTTTTATTTGAAAAAGGCCATTAGAGAGTTATAGACTATTGAAAAAGCTTTTTCTTTGCTAACCCTTAATAAACTCTTCCAAACAAGGACTACTGCATTTTTATATTAAATTTAGACCAAAATCTATAAAACATGCTACCCCAGGTTGGATAATTTGATTATTATTATCCAAATGGAGTTATGATTCATCTTGGGTTTGCAGTAATGTACATAGTAAATAAAATGTAAGTTGAGATTTGTATAAGATCATAGGACACCGGGTTTTCTTTTCTGTTGTTTTGTTTTTCCTGTGAGCCCTTCTTTGGGGAATCTCAGCCAATTTTCTCTGAGATGAGAAATTAAAAGGAAAAAAAGGAGGTCCCAATGGTGAAATTAATGCTGCATTGTACTAAAAACAAATTGCTCTTAATATTTACTTGTTCTCATCATAATAGAGTCAAGCTGCAAATGTCTTAGGAGTTACCCGACTAATAAGATTTACCAAGGGGACCAAAACGCATGAGAAAATACTCAGCAGAATTAGAAACAATTATTCCATTGTAAGTTATGATGTGAGAAATAATAGATGAGATTCTGAAGTTATTTATGAATTAGTCAATTCTGTTTCATACATTTTTGCCATCAGAATAACTTATGAAATCATTTTCCAGGCCCATAGCATTTTATGAGAGTTCTATACTCAGTTAAAGATTTTCTTCTGGGGCTTTCTGCAGTTACTCTGAAATCTTTGGTGATGCCCAGATTTTGACCTAAGTTTTCCACTCTGAGGGCAGCCACTGGCAGTGCCAGAGACTTCCCTGAGGTCTCCATGCTGGAGTGCACAGCATATGGAGGGGTGCTATGGATTTTATCATTTTAGCAGGAGGGACACAAAGTGGGTTGAGAGTGTCAGATAAGGTGATGTGGAAGAGGCACTCAGCCTCTCGGTAAATGGTCAGAGATTTTGACAAATTCATTGTCATGACTAATACTGTTTTTGCTACACCTTTTGTCTCCAGGGAGCAGGATAAACACAGTGCAAGTCCAAAAGTTGAGCTTGGATTGCTGCTAACATGCTATATGACCTTGAGCTAATCCCTTATCGTCTCTGTTCCTCTGTCCTTAGGATGTCCAGCGACTTTCAGGGGCCGTTTTTTCCGGGGGTCCAATGAAGTGACAGACATGGAAGCTCTTTTCGAAGTACAGAATGCTGTGGGAACATCAGAAATTATTTTTAATCATTCCCAGGTACCTGCTCTCTGGCCTTTTTAAAGGTGGAAAGTGGACCATTGTTGAACAGTCAGTAAGCATAGGGGAACTGCTGGGGGCAGTTTACAAGGGGGTTGCCAGTGTGAGTGAAAGGATTTAAGGGGGCTTGGAGTCAAGTGGTTTGAAGAACCCAGCAGAGCACCAGGCTGCTGCCACTGATTTAGTTCAGAAGTGGATGAACTTTGAAATGTAGAACATCATTTCTGCAGAAGGTCGTCATATCTCTTGATGATTTACACGGAGAAGGCTGAGACTGTGCTGGGTTCGTTTTAGATCCTCCAGTGCCAAAAGAAAATATGCTGATGGAAGAGATAGTGCCTGGGTGACTGGTAAAGGCTCCGACTGCCAGAAGAAATGGCAGAAACGGATCTAGTCGATTTCAGTGACGATGATGATAGAATCCGCCAACCTTCTCCGCCCTGTCTGGGAGACTTTGCAGTTTGGAATTTTGTACACAAGATTGCTTCAACTGACTTTTTACCCTCATGCTGCCAAGCATTTCTCAGTACTGTTGGTTCAGGCTGCATCTGGGGGACAGGATGTAGCTTCCCCTTAGGAAGAAGTCCTGTACATCATCCCTCACCCTAGAGACCCCACACAGAGCCCCACCTGGTTTTAAGAAGTGGTCTGCAGTCAGATTTCAGGGAAAAAAATTAAAAAGCTGACCGTAGGATACTACTTCTCAAATATACCCATATATTAATATTTTAAGTGTTCAAAGGCAATGTCCATTTTCTCAGAGACATTCTGTTATTTAATTAAATAGGTCATTTGTGTGTAAGAGCATACTTTTTTCTTTTTAACCCATGGATCTTAATGAAGTGTTTTTTCATTTCGATTGAAAAAAAAGATGTAGATTGTATATATTTTCATTTTCCATGAACTGACTCTTACGGAAAAAAGATTGCCGATTATTGCGGCATGGACAAAGTAGAATCCCAGCTGGTAGAGGCTGGCTGACTCAGGAAAACCATATTGAATGGGAGGGGACTAAGTCCAGGCATCCAGTGGCAGCAAACCTGATGGACCGAAGGTTCTGGAAATGTGGGTGGAGTAGAGGCAGGGGCTTATCTGCACCAGTGGGGTCCTCCCCCCGATTGTCCCATGGGGCAATTAACGAGGAGGCTGCCATGTTCCTCATGGTGGAAGAAAGTGAGTGTTTCCTTCCTTCCCATCACCTTTCCGATGCACTGTAGCATACACAGTGACGACATCGGTTGCAGTGACAAGAGACAGTACATAACACTCTGGCGTGACGTCATCAGCCTGTTGGTAATCTTTCTAAATGTTTGCCAGAAAGGTATGAAATCTTAGCAACAGAGGTATTTAAAGGTTTGGATAAGTTTGAAACACAGCGATTTTTAAATCTTATAAGCCAACCGGTCCCGGAGCCTGTTAGTCTACAAGTGTCTGCCATCTTTCTCTGGGTGTCAGAGAAAATGGAGTGACGGATCACTTTTTGGTGTCACTGCTCGAGACCTGTGACAATCAGTGAAATGATTGTGTCTGCCTCTACACATATCTGTAATTGATTGCCTAAACCCTACGACTCTCTTTCCCAGTTGATGTGATGGAACATTGGAGTGAAATCACTCTCGATGAGGAGGAGCCAGGTCCATTTGTTATTTACTTCCCTGCCTGCTTCCTTCTCCCTATCCAGTGCCAATTGTCCCCCAAGAGCACATTATGGTAATCAGCCAGAATGTATGTATAGGAATCAATCAAGGTGAGAGCCGCCGCAAGAGTTATGACATTACAAAGTCTGTTTGTAACTTTTGATTTATGGAAGATTTTCCATTTTATAAATTGGGAGTGAGGCATGTTGGGATGGTTTAACCCTTGAATTCCCCTACAAAGAAAATGCATTAAGCATTAAAGCAAATAAATAATAAGGCATTTTAATTATCTAGTGCCCATAGATAATTGGAGTTCTTGCCAGTTTGGCTTGTGACTTTAGATAAATGCTCCCGCTCTCTGAACACATTCGCTATCCTTACTATAAAATAAAACTGGCTCAGTTTCTGGAGAGTAAAGACATGCAATATATTTCCATTAAGGACCAATATTGACATGCAATGCTTTCTTCCGCCACGAGCTTGAGAAGCAGCCATGCCATAGAAGCATTCCCGGGGAGCTTCCTGTTCTGATTGTCACTCTCAGCAAGGGTGACTCAGGGCAAGGACTTCACAGACACCAACTCTCAGGCCCACAGGATCCTTGGTATAACACTCTCATTCTGTGCCTTACCGAATTGCTGAAGGCCAGAGCAAAGCAAGACTTAAGCCATTTTCTCAAGTGGACAAAGCAATACCTAGTGTTTTGTTATTAACAGATGTGCTTTTTGAGGCTTGGCAGCTGTCACAACCATGGCTTTAAAGGAGGCAGGAAACAAAGCACTATTGTCAGCTGGTCATATTAAAATTGAGTCCTCTTATGTTCATCTAGCGCATCGGTCATTACAACCATCTCAGAAAATATGCTGAGTTGGTACTGACAGTCCCATTTTTCAGATGTGGAAGCAGAGCCAAAAATACGAAATATTTTGCTTAAGAACATACCCTGGTTAGCGAGAGCTCAGGATTAGGGGACTGGCCTCCTGATTCCTGGTCCAGTACTTTTTCAATGAACTGAATTTAATTTGTATTCGGGCCCCCGCACATGCAGGACACAGTGCTCCGTCCTTGTCCCAATTTCTGGAGGCAACCATCCCTCAGCTCATCCAGGGCCGCCCAGCCATGTGTTTCAGGTTTTATCACTCTCACTCAGTAGCTCGCTGTCCCCCTTCAGAGAACCAGTCTCTGCATCCCTGTGGCACTGTGGTAAGTCTGCCCCAGCACATCCACTGCTGGTGTGTAAGGCACAGTTTCCCCGCTGGAGAATGAGCTCAGGGAAGAAAAATATTTGTCCTGTTCCAAGGTCACTGGGAGGCCCTTCCTTCAATCTGCTTTTTGCTTGGCAATCTTGCCACATTATCTTGTGTTGAACTAAAGTTCTGTTTCTTTTTTATTAGCACCGTGGACCTATTCTGCTTAAGCTTCCTTTTTGTTCCTAATGTGAATCTTAAAGCTAATAAGAATGCAGATCCCAGCAGACCCACTCTCTCTCTTATAATCCATTAGGAACATAAGATCGCTGCCTCTGGAAAACTTAAAAAACCATTTAAAAACAAAAAGATGAATAAATGAAAATGTTATGAACCTGGAAATGTTAATTAAGCCATTCTCAAGGAACAGGCTTCCCAGCCCAGATTAAAACACCCCATCACTTTTAAGTAGTTAACATCTTTCTCCTTGAAATAAGTCCAAATTAAGGACAAAATCGTTATAAAAAGAAATAGTAAAGAGACCAGAAAACGGTGTTAAGAATTTGGGTATCGACTGACATTCTTAAGTTAGAGCAAACCACGAAGGCCAAAGCCATAAAGTGAAGTCTATTTCCAGACATACTGTAGTTCTTGCCAAGCAGTTGTCTGGGTACCTTGATGTAGAGTCAGAGGATGTAGAAGCTCACAGATCATTCTGTTGAATCTTTTCACTTTTTTAGATTAAGGAACTGAGATCCAGAGAGGGTGAGACATTTTCTTAAAATCGTTTAATAGAGTTGAGGCTAGAACCTAAAACTTAGCCTCACAATCTAGTTTTCTTTGCCCTGCATACACCGCTGAGCAAAATTATTTCAAAATAATAATAATAATAATCATAGTAGCAACAATAATAACTTTTTTAAAGGTACTGAATCTATACCTCGGTATCTAGAGATGTGTCTCCCAGACTGTTTTCTTTCCTGGGAAAGAAATAGAGCAGAGCCTTGAATGACAAGGTATTATTCAGCTAGCAATCTTGGCCCTCAGAAACACAGACACAAACTGTAAGGCAGAGGAAGAAAGGCTGAGTCCCCAAAGTAGCTGTAACAAAGCCCGTGCGCTAAATGTCCTTCACTTGGCCCCATGGAGGGCATCTTCAGGCTCTATGCAGTATTATTTATTCCATTTGACATATAATTCCAAGCAGATTTGAAGCAGAAAGTTAGCTGGTAGCAGCCTGACAGCAGACAGCTGGGAGCCCAATACTGAGGGAGCAGATGGAGAAACTATGAAAGTAGAAATAAGGACTAAAAGTACAGTAATATGGGACATTTCCTTTAGGGGCAAAAAACTCTACAAAAGTATCTTCTAAGGGCGCCTTTGTCCTACATCAAAGTACAACAGAAATAACTAACAATGATAACTTTGTTTTGTTGAGCACGTATTATGTGTGAGGGATGGTGCTAGGTATTTTCATGAATCATTTCTAAGCTTTGCAACCCTGCAAGGGAGGTGATATAATCCCTGTTTTATTGATAAGGAGACTGAAGTTCAAAAAAAGTCAAGAATCATGCCCAGGATCACAAGACCTAAAATAAAAGGCAAAGTGAGGATCTGAACATGAGTGGTGAGACTCCAAAATCTATGTTCTTTCCTTTGTGTTCTGTGACTCGAATTCACCATCAAGACCTGGAGCAAGAAAAGAAAGAGAAACATCATAAATGATTTTCTCTATAAAAGAGAATAAGGAGAATGAAATACAGTTTAGAATCTGCCACTACATATATGTTTTTTGCATAGAATATATGAAAGGCACAATCATCTCTCAATTAATTGACATCATTGACAAAGGAGGTATTAATGAACAGACACAACTTTTGCAGAAAATTTGAGCTTTTCTTTAGAGTTCTAACACTTAAAAATGCTAATGCCTGTAGTAAAGTCCTTCTAAAATGTACATACTTCTCTGTTCTAGCATAGGGTAGAAACTTCACACATGGGCCCAGCCCTCAGAAGCACACAGACTGGTTTGGGATACAGACCTGTAAACAATTCATTTGTAAGAAGATGTAAACTAAGTCCTGTGGGAGCTGAGAGGAGGAATTAACTTTGCTTGGCAGATAACATAAATTTAAAAAAATCCCAACTTTAATGTAGTCCCTGGCAATAAAACATTTAAAATATTCAGTTTTTATTTTCCAGCTGAAAAATAAGCACCTGTCAAAAGTCACTGCAAAACAGTAACCACTATAAGTGAGCACTGCCTACAGTGCTTCAGTGTGAACTTGTGTGGTCCTGTAATCATTCATCTTTTGGATTCCTGGAGGTATATGGAATGTGGGCTCTCTTCCTCTAAAAAAATAAGAAGCTGATTTGCTAGGCTTCGTATGCTTTTTAAAAAAGATATACATGTACTTTTTATTTTGGCCATGTGGCATGTGGGATCTTAGTTCCCCAGCCAGGGATTGAACCCACACCCCTACAGTGGAAGCGCTGAGTCTTAACCACTGGACCACTGGGGAAGTCCCTGTTAGGCTTCATACGGACTTGATATTTTTCTGTCGTGTATGTATGTCTTCCTGGATCTTTATAACAACATTGTGAGTAAAATAATTATTGTCCTTCCTTTGCTGTGGAAAAATGAGGCCCAAGGTAACACAGCAGGCTAGTATCCAAGTGAGAACTGGAATTCAGGTCTCTTGACTATGGGTGCAGTCTCTTTCTAGGGTAGGATGCTGTCTCCTACATAACTTGTTCTGGTTTAAATGTCTGCGTATTCTTTCCTGCACCTACTCAAAGTAGGATGCAATTTCTGTACTTGCATTTGTACACCATGCATTTGTGCATCTCAAGGTTAGGCTAGCATGCCGTTGTTCAGTTACATTCTACCGGCATTCCCGAAGACCTTCTCATTCATTCATTCATTCAATTAAATAGTTTTGAGCATCTACTCCATGCCAGACAGTAGACAGTTTCGAGACACTGTGAAGAGTACTCTGCCCTCAAAAAACTAAAACAGCAACAACAAACAGCTTATATTTCAAGAGGAATTCCAGACACATACAACTAAATGTGTATAAAAGGCAGGCTGTGGTAAAAGTCAGCTGTATCAGAGGAGCAAGCAAAATATTAAAGAAGCACAAAGGAGAGATTGATTCTGACGGATGAGGCAACGAGATGATGAGGGAATATCTCGAAACACGTCCTGGAGGACATGACATTTCAGTGAGACCTTCACAACTGAGCACTATATTTTGTATTGTTCTGGATTAGTCAGCTATTGCTATGATAATGTGGTAAAACAAACAACCCCCAAATATCAGTGGCTTATAATAGCAAATGTGTATTTCTTGCTTATGGGTCCCTGGGGAAGGTCCTTATAAGTCTGTGGGTCCCTGGGGAAGCTCTGCCTTGAGCTACAGTTGGGGTTCAGGTAGCTCCATGTGTCTCTCATTTTGGGACTCAGGCTGAAGGAGCAACAGCTGCCTGTTGAAGGCATCCTCTTCTAATGGTGTAGGGCAGCGGCACAAGAGAGGATACCCAGTTCTTAATGGGAGAAACATGCGATGCCTCTTTAATCTCTGCTTGGAACTGGAACACTGTCAACCGTCACTTCTACCCACATCCCATTATTCAAAGCAAGTCATAAGGCCAAGCTCAAGGTCAACAAATGGAATAGGGAATATACTTTAGTCCCAGGGAAGTCAGGGAAACGACAATGAGGGAAGGAATTGTTGTAAATAAATAATGCAACCTACCCCATGTTCTTACTGCTTCTTGGGCTTTATCTACTCAATGTGAATGTATGGTCCTTGTAGGGAAATAAAGCCCTTCTTTCTACTGAGCTCGCCTCCATTCCCAGGGGAATGCTGGCTGTGTGGGAAGAGGGATGAGGAAGGCAGAGTAGGACAGTAGCATTTTGTGACACCACAGTGACTCTCACCTGCACGAGAGCTACCCCGACAAGGAGGAGCTTTGTTCATCTCTTTCACTGTGGTCCCTCCAGTACCTGGCACAGAGAGTGTGCTTGATAAATGATTGTTAAATGAATGAATCAATGAAAAAACAAAACTACCATGTTTACTGCTTTGATCACCCATATCCTAGACTGTGGTTCCATTTTATTGATGGCTGGTACATATGAGGCCTCAATCAATAAATACTGATATATTTATATGATATAATACTCTGCAGTCATTGAAAGCGATGTGGTAGAAGAATATTTAATGACTCTCTGTTTGGGTAAAATATGTCTCCTATAACATGTTTGAGTGATTTTAATTTTCTTTTTTTGCTCAGTTTTACTTTTCTAAAGTTTCTATAGTAAGCATACATTTATTTTACATAAAATATAGAGTTATTTTTAAAATAAGATTAACATACAGCATCACGTATGAACAACATATTCTAATTTTAGATGCAGTCTGGAAGAGCACCATTCCTTGGGATGTAGCATTTGTACTTTTGCCCTCTATGGCTAGATGCTCTGAAAAGTGGGTCCAAGGATAGGAGTCAGTCAACTGAGCTTTGACCTGAGTGTGTGTTCATATAGAAGGAATGTAAAAATTAGCCCCCAAATAAAAGTCACTTTAGGCTTTTTGAAAAACATTTAGCAGTTGGTTGTTTGCTATCGTATTGATACAACTTGGGAGTGGGGAGGCCTGGGCTAGGCTCTCCCACCAACCAATTGCTGGACAATTGGACAAATCACCCAACTGTTTGAAACAAACTAAATTTTCCCAGAGGGAGAATGAAGTTGATTCCTGCCATGCATTAGTTTAGGCAGGAATAGACCTAATAGTTTAGGTACCAGTGGACCCTGGTTTAATGATGATGTTTTCATGAAGTAACAGAGTAGAAAAAGCTATAAATTTTACTCTTAAACAGATAGGACCGCCTTCTCTCTAAATTAAAAACAACATGTTCATGTTGAGGATTAGTATTACTCATTCATCATGAATTAAATGCCGTATTAGTTGGGATAATGCTAGCTACTATAACAAATACACTCCAAATGTGTAATGACTGAAACAGAACCTAAATTTATGCCTCATTCCTGCAGTAGTCCAAAGTATTTCTTGTATTTCTTGTCAACAGGCAGCTCTCTTCCATGGAGTAATTCAGGGATGCAAACTTCTTCCATTTTGTGGCTTCGCTCTCCTCTAGAGCGTTGTTATCTGCATCTATTGGTAGAAGGGAAAAGAGAGTAAGGATGAGGACGTCACTCATTTATTATAAACCTTGTCCAGAAATAGCACCTGTCACTTCTGCTCACATTCCACTGGCTACAACTGAGTCACATGGCTATACCTAATTATAGGTGAGGCTGGGAAATGCAGAGAGTTCTGTGTCCAGGAAGAAGAGGAAGGAGATTGAGGAAAACAATTTGCAGTCTCTCCCACAAAAGCCTAGTATATGGCAGGCTTGGTGCTAGTCAATAAGGATGCTAAGATGAGTAAAACACTTTGCCTGCCCTAGAGGAGGTCCTCGTCTAGTGGGTGAGACTACGCTATATTGACAGATAATTATAGTGTCAAGTAGAATGTGCTATCACAAAGCAATAAAGGTGAGCCAGTGAGAACATTGTGCATGTGTATGGGGAGTAACTAACTCTGCCTGTAATGAAGGGAGGTCATGAAAAGCCCTGATTATGTCAGTTCCATGAATGTTTATTGAGCAACTACTAAGAGCCAGGCACCTATTCTGTGCAGGTTGCTGGAGATACAGATATAATTCTAGCCCTCAGGGGAGATGGATATATAAGCAGACAAATTCAAATGGATAATTGTTCAGGTAACTGGGAAATGGGAGAAGTATAATGTGCATGCTATTTGGGTTAAATGCTCTGGATTTGAGTCAGGCATACTTAGGTTGGAATTCCATCTTTAACACTGTTAAAGTCACTGTGTGACTCTGGGAAAGTTTTCCAACTTCTCTGAGCCTTTGTTCTCATTTTAAAACAAAATAACAACTCCTGGTATGACAGTATATGGTCTCAGGAGCCAGAACACCTCTTCTATGTACTAACTTTGGGATCTTGGGGAATTCATCAAATCCTTCTGGGCTTTAGTATCCTCATCTTCAAAATGGGGTTGTTAATAGTACCAAATACAGGTGGTAGGTATATGTGAAATCAGAGAACAATTGTTCTCTGAACCATGCCTGGTACATAAAAATTGCTCAGTAAGTGTTAGGTCTCATCACTACTACCTTACAGTTTGATATGGGCATTAAATGAGATAATGTCTGTGCCTGGCAAGCATTCAATCAATGGTAACAATTATTATTATAAAGTGAAAAGCTGAAGGTAGGCTGATCACAGTGTCCTAAAAAGAAGCTGCTGAGAAACCAGATAGAACAGAATGACTGAGGCAAAGATCCTGGACCCACAAGTTTATTCTTCACCCATCCTAAGACAGATGAAGCAACGAAGGCTCGTGATGCTTGGAAGGATAGTGCTGCCAGTTTCAGGTCGAAAGCTGTTAATTTCCTTATTTGCTTCCTCTGCCTCTTCCATTGGTGAGGGCTTTGAGAATAGGCCGTAAACTTTAGGTGAAGGCAGGCAGGCATAAATTATTTTCTCTAAGAATACAGGAGGAAGGTCTCCCTAAACACAGCATTCATTGATTAGAGTTTCCAGAACCTTCCAAAATTCTGTCTCCTTTTACAGCATCCTGCAAGTCCAAAGTAATGAAATAAAGGCATGGTAATAGGTAAACACAATTACAGCACCCAGATAGCTCCTTGGCAGGCAGGGGGTGTTTGAGAGCATTGGCTGTGGTCTCATTTTCCATAATCAAGCCCAGCCCTGCTGTGATCACTATAGTATTATGACCTATGGGGCAAAGATGGTACCATATGTGATATTTCATTTTTGGGTAGCTGGGGGTAGTAATGAACCAGTTGCAGTCAAGTGAATTAATCTCCCCAGCTATTCAAAAATGAAACTTCCTGTACAGCAATTTGTTCTTCATTGCTTTCCCCCCTACTGTAGCCTTTTCAAATGACTCTTCCTACAGAAAAATGGAGAGAAAGAAAAAGAAAACTCAATAAAAAAAAATTTTTAACCTTGGCTAAATGTTGGTATCTTTTCTGATCGTCGATAATAACAGCAAATACATCCCATAGATACGCAGCTTAGAGTTCACGTTGTGGTTCTATTAGCCTCATACTGGCTGATTATGAATCTTAAAAGATGGAATAAATATGCAAAGAGCTGCTATAGCATGGATTCCAGAGCCAATTTCATACCATTTAAATTATCAATAGGTATTTATCCAAACTTCAAGGGGCACCCTAATCAATCTCACTCAGGAGAATTACCCAATTATTGTGCATTTAAAGAAATAGAAGTTAATGATTAAAAACACATTATTGAAAATGAAAGGCTCTGGCATAGGTAGGTATAGACATATAACACAGCTGTTAATCCTCCATAAATTTGTTTTTAATAACACTGATGTTTTGGTTGCATATAATAATTATTTCATTAAATCTAAATTAAATGCATGGTTAGGCATATTTAAAACATGTAAATGTAATGTGTTGCAAGCGTATTCCATTTTATGTTTCCACACAGTCTAATAATTTTCCAAATTCAAATTGACTAGGTGTAGGGAAGTACCTGGTCATTTTTATGATACCTTCTTTCTGATATCATTAAGGGCTCCAGAAGTTTAATACCTCTGAGTTCTAAACACATCACTAGTCAGTGTGTGGGAAAGACAATGTGTTTATCTGCTGGAAAGAAATGATTATGGACCCAAATGAAAGGGGGAAAAATACTTTTAAATAATAGTAAGATATGCATTTTGCTTTTTTAAAAAATAAAACACAGAATCGAATGCTAGAAAAGGCTATCTTGGAATAACAATCAAGAGTGTGTTGTGCATGGGAGAGCAGGAGACAATAATATATTTGCCTATGGCTTGTGCATTACTATTCCCAGCTATGCAGAAATGGAACGTGATTTACAGCAACACATTCTTTGTTGCTGTTCCAACATACCTATTGTCTTCCCTGCATCCTGGCTGGCTGGCTGAGGAGAGAGGATGGTGCTGGACCACACTCAATCATTATGGGTGTCTACAAATAGAGTAAGTGTATGTGAACTGGGATTTTTCAGCTTTGTATACCGAGCAAGCCAATCAGAGCACAGAAAGAACAATAGCTGAAGGTTTTACTGCTCTTTAAGTTTCCCCACTGATTCCCATTGCGACTGATTATATCACAGAAGTTATATAAAAATCACATTAAATGCCAACTAAATCAAGACTTTTCATATCTTTTTTTTCAAAGCAATGAAATTCAGGACAAACACTATACTATGCATGAAGATCACCACCTAGAGATCTAAACTCTTCATTCCAGCTGTCGTATTTGAAAATGGAACTAGAGAAAAGTGTAGTTTATTCATTTTGTTATTTTCTGTGGTGCTTGCACTGCCGTTTTGAAAGCCCACCATAGGAGAGCTCAATTAAGAGGCTTCATAATTTTCACCAGTTAACTTTGATTAAATAGGCTGTCTTGGAAGGGTATTCAGTAAATTTAGGCTATAAATTACCTGTAGTGAGTTTTCAACTCTGAAATTCTGGACTATTAGTTGCTTGGACAGGCCATTCCTTTCAGAAGGGTTGTACTATACCAGCTGCGTTGGAATGGTTGTACTTCATTTTATCAGAGCAAGAACAGAGACAAAAACTTCCTTCTACTGGTTGGAACAACAGGTATGTGGAAAACAAAGATGTTATGCTCTCTACTGCCAACTGTATTAATAAAGTGTGAGATCAGAGGTTCCCTTTAACCAAATTCTTTTAACTTATTTATGTTAGCTAGCTTTCCAGGTCACGATAATTGCCAAAAAATAGAAAAAGAATGACTAAATGAACAGGTTCTCCCTGACGTGCTACTCCTTAGACAAGAACAAGATTCTCTACAAATAAGCAAGCTGTTTCCCACTGAGCAAATGGGAGAACGAAGCCTGTTTCAGCTATGGTCAGTAAACTGAGGAGGTGAACACATGTGAGGAGATAGCTGTCAATTAGCTGATCACATCACTCCTTCTTTCGTATTTTTAAGGGAGAGGCTGAAAATTCAATAAAAATTGCAAATTCTATAGAGTATAGTGATGATCAGTTTTAGTTTCCTGCTGTATGACCTCAGGCAAGTTACACAGTCCTCTGAACCTCAGTTTTCCTTGTCTGTGAAATGGGTATAATAACAGCACTCACCTCATTGAGTTTTTCTGTAGATTCAATGAAACAGTGCACTTAAGACACGTATATAGGGCCCAACATTTGTAATACTCAATAATTGTTAGGGCTTAATATTATTAACATTTTTCTTGGGAGTATTTACATTGTTTAAAACATGTCTGTTTAATAAAAACAGCTTATAAGTTCTCCTTTTGACTTTTTAGAACTTTATCATCAATTAATTAATTCCATCCAAACAGCAAATTTGTAAGATGGGTGTAGAATTATTTTATCCTCCTTGGTTGCTGAGAAGGGTTAGATAAAGAGGAATTAAGCGGCTTGCCTAAGTCAGCGCTAATGTAAGTCCTAGAGTCTATATTTTTGACTCATTTACTTCCATCACATGACTGGGGGTGGGTGAGGAAGGCCCAGAACCCCCAGAATGCAAAATGTTTTCTCTGCAGTGCAGAACTGTTTGCAGATTCCAGTAAAGGGGTTATAAAGAGTGTGGTGAGGGGGGAAGTCTGTAGACCAGCAGAAGTGGCAGCATTTACATATGGATAGCCAACTTTTCCTTCCAAGAAAAAAAAAATAGTGTCAGCAGCATTCACACTTCTGAATATATTAAGTTTGTAAATCCAGGGTGCAAATTGTTTGTAGAATCTCAAAGCCCTTATAATATTGTCATTCGTAATCAGCTCACTATGAAAACAGGTCTTCCAGAGGGCACCAAAATCATTTGAACTTGTAATCTGTAATAGATTTGAATATTCAGATAAGGTCAGCGGTCAGAGCACAGGAGACAGTTTTGGTCAATAAACAGGTTTAGTGAGACAAAATCTTTTTGTCTACATGGGAATAGCTTGGAGAAATTGGTTCTCAAGGGGAAATCAAAAGATTAAATTCAGCTGCGTTGCCAATTTATTTGCAGGCCTAACAAGTGTGTGATGGAAATCTTTGGAGGGGGGAGGTGCCCGCCCCGTGAGAAGCCCCTGTTGACAGCGCCAGAGGGGGCTTGCAGGCAGCTGTCCTGACTGCCACTGAGACTGAGCTTGATAGAGGCCTACTGGGTGGGGAGAGAGAAAAGGCATCCCAGGACCAGGCCGAAGCTATCCTGGATTAAGCCAGCCCACAGGAGGGCAAAATATCTGGGTGGCCTTGTTTTACATTGTTCCAACCCCTGCTATCCTCTCCCTGACCCTTAAAATTGCTTTCTCTGAATTGTTTTGGCATGAAGCCTTGGCCAACAAGCCATTACCAGCTTCTCTCTGTGAAGACCCACAGGAGAAATTTCTCTCTGGTCTCAGTACTAGGAAGACTTGGTTTCTTCTGAGTGCTTGGTTTACCTTAAGGATTCTATGAATCATATAATTCTATGTTTCTTACACTGTATTTTAGGGGTCTTCTAGTTTGCTCCAGGAGCTGCTATGAGGTTGGGAGTGAGAGGAAAGGGAGGAGAGGGAATGGGCTCTGAGGCCTGGATTCCAGCTTCTACCCAGAGCAGCTCTGCATTTATCTGTTTTCTGCATTTGTGATTTTATTTGAAGAAGGGACTTAGTAGCCAGCATAAAGGTTTGGAAACCACTGACCTCATGTTAATGCTTCTTGTGGCACTTGGAATGAATTCTAACCCAGAGCCTGAGGGATCTGCGCTTGCCCATCTCTTTGCCTCGTCATGTATAGTCACTAGTTCGGCTTTGTCTACACTGATCTTCTTTCAGCCCCTGAAGTAAACCAAGGCCTTTCCAACTTCATGGCTGCTAATTGGAATCCTCCTTTCTCAACCCTTTGCCTGACTCTCTTCTCTATGGAATCAGTTGGGTTTCTGTTCAGCTACATAAAATAGTGAAACTCAAAGAACAGTGGGTTAGACAAGAAATATATCTCTCTTACGTAGAAGACAGGGGTAGGGAGTCTAGGGTTCATCCCCAGAGTGTCATCTAGATTCCCCTGTTTCTTCTCTGCCATCCTCAGTACATGCCTTTCATCTTCAAGACCATGTCATGGTCCAAAATGGCCACCGGAGCTTCAGCCATCATAGGCCATTAGCAGGAGGAAGTGGGGGACCACAAAAGGATGCTTCTCCCAGCTAAGGCACTGTCTTGAAGCCATTTCCAGAAGCCCACCCAGAATTTCAATTTACATTTTGTTGGCCAGAACTTAGTCATATGATCATCTTCAGCTTCAAGGGAGGCTGGAAAATGTAATGTTTTATTGGGGCAGCAATATGCCTAGCTAAAGATTGAAGTTCTATTATTAAGAAAGAATAGAAACCAGGGGGCAACACAGGGAGAACTCAGGTTAAATTTCACTTTCCCCAATCTAAAGTTTGATCTTCCCTAATACTTGCTGTCTTAGAACACTATTGTTCCTTTATAAAATTTTCATAATTTATAACTATATATCTAACTGTTAAACTTTGTCTATGTAACTGTATGGCAAGATCTCCAAGGAGAAAATTTGAGTCTCTTTTTATCCTATACTCTATAATCAATGTCCAACAAAATGCCTTTCATCTAATATGTGAAATAAATACTTATCATATAAGAGAATGAATGAATGAATGATATTTCCCTGATTGTATTGGTTGCTAGAAAGTTCAGAGCCAAATTTGTGGTTTAACTTCAATAAATAGAGGGCATTTAGGGCACTAAGTTCACTCTAGGATCTCATTTTTTACCCCTAATTTCTCTTTACTTTAATTTCCTAACTTCTTTAGTAAATTTGCTTACATTGTACAGATATTTTAGAGGCTTATCTTAATCCATTTGGAAATTAAGGGCAGGGCATAGCTAAATGAACACAGTAAAGGACAGATAAAATTTAAGTGTTCAACAGGACTGCTGTAAACAAAAGTTTTAAGTGTGGAAAAAAATCCAACAACAATAAAGATAATAGACATCTCTTTCAGCATACTGTTTGATGGTCCCAGTTCTGGGATGCATGAATGTTAGTAAAGAATAATTAACTAACCATAAAACAGGATGTTGTTTGAAAGTCACTGCTAAGCAGCCGGAGTTCGGTTAAGATCACACTTAGGAAGCTAAGGATGATTAACCTTTGCCTAGGTTATAAAATGGCCCATTTGAGAACTGTTGCCACTGGATATATTACCTGGATATCAGTTGGATTATTGAGTGAGAGGTTTTTCATGATGTTTAGTATGATGATATATCTCTGGTTACAAATTGTTTATGACAAGTGGGAAGGCTAATAAAAGATAAATGAAGATTTAAATAGATTTTTCTTCTTTACATGAGTGAGGTTAATTTATGCATATATAACTCAATACCTGTATATTTAAAAGAGATGCTAGTTTATTATTTGTTAATGAATGAAGAGAGACGGCTGTTGAATATGTAAGTAAAATTGTAATGCTGACATTGGAGCTCCTGTTTAAAGGGGATTTTCAGTTCACTGAGGTTTTTCATTGGAATTCTTATTTGGTGCAAACTTTGCCAACTGAACCTTAGTTTAATTTGGCAATGTTACAGATCAAGAGAGAAGTCACTCTCATGAACTTGCAATAAATTAAATTGCAAATAAACTGTGTTTCCTTACAATTACAACTTTTCTTTGATTTGTCATCAAGTGCACATCCTGGGGCAATCATTTTTCTTTAGATTTTTGTTTCTTACTTAAAAGTAAGTTGTACTTATTGTCTTTAAATTATTTTGATGACATAGGCCTAAAAGTCTTTGTGGACAGGGACTTCATCTCTTAAGCTTCTTTTGCATTTTCCCTAGTGCTTAGCACGTGTACGTGGTAGGGGCCTGATAAATTCTCAGAGTTTAAATGACTCCCCTTCCTTCCTCCCTTCCTCCTTCTCCTCCTTCCTCTTTCCCACCCTTCCTCCCTCTCTGCCTTCCTTCAACAAGCATTAATTCAGTAGCTACTATATTCTGGGCTCCTTGCAGAGAATTAAGATACAAAGATGAGTGAGACGTGGGTGTCCTGGCTTAGGTTAAATAAGGGTTGAGGCGCTGATATGTCATGATACAGATGATCTAAACTGAAGCTTTCTCCACCCAGTATGTGTATCAGGGCATCACCTTGTGAAGATAAAATAAGGGAGTCAATGAGAAGACACTTTGCTAACATGGATGCTACAGAGGTAGCTGGGTAAAGCAATATAGGGAAAATGGTCTGTAAACTATAAAATGCTGAGCAAATATATCATTATCATAAATTACGTACATGTCAATCTCCACCACCACCAAATTATGAGCAAGGACTTTTATTCATTTCTGCACCTTCAGCACATTATAAGTATACATAATAAGCACTCAGTAAATGTGTGTTTGAGTAAAATATTGAAGCTTTATTTTTTAGTATTATAATCATCACCAGTACTACTTAACTTGAATCTTGTTGTTTTGTCTGTTAGGATACTGATATAAGACATCCCGAATTATCCTCCACTTGTGAGGGCTCTGACTACCCTGGGGTGCCCAGTGGAGCCACCTGTATGGGTTGAACCTGAGCTCCTTTGTCCTTCACTTGAACCCTAGGTCAGAGGTAGAGAAAAGAGGCTACAATAAAACACAACAAAGCCAAGCAGACAAATGCAACTGAGATAAAAACCACTAATGGTTGAGTAGATTTGGTCAGCGCCAACAAAGACTATTAGCCCACATGATTCCATGATTCCACCTTATTCAAATTTCTGAGTTAGAATTTTCCATATAATGTCAAGCTTAGTTGTATTTATGTGGGAAATGGAGCTATAGAAGGAAAGGCTTCCTTTGTTTTGAATTCCTCAAAGGCCCACAGCTCTTCATGAGGCTCCTATTTGTGTCACTTGTAGATTATTTTTTACTCATATGAACTGTGGACAGGCACAGTAGTAAATGCTTTACACACATGATCTTTTACTCCTTTGCAAAAACCTGTAAGGTTGGTATTATCATCACCATTTTACAGATGAAGAAACTGAAGCTTAGAAAGGCTTGCTCAGGGTTATAATACACTTAAGCCATTTAACTGCTATTGAAATTTCTGGCTTTAAAACCTGGATTCTTTCATTATTATTTTAATACATGCTTTTTCAATTTTGTTTTCTTGTTTTAATCTTTCAAAAAGATTTTTTAAAAGTCCATCCCAACTTTTATTTTGAAAATTACCAAACATACAAAAAGATTTCAAGGTATAGTATAGTGAACATCCATCTCTCCTCCAAGTAGATGAAGCATTTGTTAATATTTTGCCAATTTGCTCTCTTTCTCTTTGCACAGACACACACACACACACTTTTTTTTTTCCTGAACCATTTGAATATATGTTGTGGAGATAATGGTGACCCTTCCTCCCTGAGTATTTCAGCATGCATCTCCCAAGAGGAAGGACATTCTTTCATGTAACTCACAATAACAATACCATCATCCTAGCTAAAAAAATTTTTTTAAGTGACAGTATTTCCAAAATATCATCTAATAGTCAGTCTGTATTAAAATCTTTCCAATTGACCCTAAAATGTCTTTTATGGCTGTAAGACATGTGTTTGTAACTATTACACTGTGTTCTCCCTTAGATTTGAGCCTCTGGGGGCTTCTGAGGAAACAAGGTCAAAGCCACACCACGGCCAGTTGGAGTGATTACAGACTCCTATCTCTGGTTTCACGACTCTTAGTCCAAAGGCCTTCTCTTTTCCTTTCTCGTTTTTTTTCTCCTCCTCCTCCTCCCTCTTCATTTCTTTTTGGCTTTATTGTACTTAATTTTGTTTGTTTTTGTTTTTGTTTGCGGTACGCGGGCCTCACTGTTGTGGCCTCTCCTATTGCGGAGCACAGGCTCTGGACGCGCAGGCTCAGCAGCCATGGCTCACGGGCCTAGCCAATCCGCGGCATGTGGGATCTTCCCGGACCGGGCCAGGAACCTGTGTCCCCTGCATCGGCAGGCGGACTCTCAACCACTGCGCCACCAGGGAAGCCCTATTGTACTTAATTTTTGATAGCATCTAAAATATCAAGTAATACTTATTGATGAAATACTACTTGAGATACTTTTTATGCCTGCATTTAAAAAATATTATTTTCATTATAAAAGTCATACATTCTAATTGAAGAGAATTTAGAAAACTTGTAAAGTAGAAAGAACTATTTTAAAAAATCTATTATATTCTCTACATCCATATCTAATCACTCATGCATTTCTTTTCAGAGTATTTTCTATGCACAATATGCTTTAAAAACAATTATGATTAAAATACCCATAAAATTTTTCACTCTCCTTTTTTCCCCACAAAAATTTTGTAGCAGGCATATTTATACCATAGTGGTTAAGAATGTGGGTTTGAGTCAACCTGTAGGGGTCCAAATCATGATTCTGCCACCTACTAGCTGTGTGACCCTGGGTAACTCATCACCCAAATGGGAACACATCTGGGAGTAAGGGGGAAACTGTTCATAATTAATCCAAGACATCAGGTACAAAGTGAGACTGTCCCAGAATGTATGGTCACCCCACGGCAAGTTGCCCAACACTTACAGCCTCAGTTTCCTCACCTAACAAAAGATTATTGTGACACCCAACCTAGTAGTAGGGCAGGAATAAAAATGCAGACATTAAGAATGGACTTTAGGACCTGAGGGTGGAGAAGGGCAGGCTGGGAGGTAGTGAGAGAGTAGCATTGACATATATACACTACCAACTCTAAAATAGGTGGCTAGTGGGAAGCTGCTGCATAGCACAGGGAGATCAGCTTGGTGCCTTGTGACCACCTAGAGGGGTGGGATAGGGAGCGTGGGAGGGAGGTGATATGGGGATATATGTATATGTATAGCTGATTCACTTTGTTCTACAGCAGAAACTAACACAACATTGTAAAGCAATAATACTCCAATAAAGATGTATTAAAAAAAAAAGATTAGGGGGTTTCCCTGGTGGCGCAGTGGTTGAGAGTCGGCCTGCCAATGCAGGGGACACGGGTTCGAGCCCTGGTCTGGGAGGATCCCGCATGCCACGGAGCAACTAGGCCCGTGAGCCACAATTACTGAGCCTGCGTGTCTGGAGCCTGTGCTCTGCAACAGGAGAGGCCGCGATGGTGGGAGGCCCACGCACCGCGATGAGGAGTGAGCCCTGCTTGCCGCAGCTGGAGAAGACCCTCGCACAGAAACGGGGAGCCAACACAGCCATAAATAAAATAAATAAATAAATTTAAAAAAAAAGATTATTGTGACACCCAAATGAAATAATGGAAAAAGCACACATAGCTTAGTGGGTATGCAATAAATGTGGGCTTTTATTATGGTCTTTATAAGCATCATTTTTATGGTGACATGGTATTCCACTAGAACACACATCATAGTTCATGTAACATTTAGGGGCATCCTTTTGCAGTGTTCTGGTGCTTCTCCCTCTACTCCTCTTGTGATGTCCCTACTCATCACAGGGATGGCCTTGGCTTCACCCCATTTCACAGACTACAAATCCTGAGGCTTTGAAGCCATACATTTAGAAAATAATATCCCTATGCTTGTAACAGTTTCTACCTATTCTGAGTCTTATAATAATGACAGTTGCCCCAAAGAAAACCCCACAGCAAAGAGGATCAACATGAATAACTCCTTTCAGAGAGAACCACAGAATGACTACTCTGTACAAAGTCATCATAAGTAAAGCAAAAGCATAATAGGGTAAGAGACAGATTGGTTTTCAGTGTAACCCAGTAATCTTCTCCTTCCCCTAAATAAAACAATTCTAGAACTCCAGAGAATGGAATCTACGTTCACCACCCAGACCTCTGAGATTAACCTTTTATATTCCTCACCAACCACCCAAAAACTCCCACAAAAGTGGGGCTCATCATCTGTTGCTGGGTCCCTCCCCACTGTGGGAGTTGGCAGTAAGACTCCTCTCCCTTTAGTTAAGGATGTGTTGTTTGAGTACTACACACACACACACACACACACACTATCTATAGACACACAGTGTTTTTTAAAAAATCTTTCTTTCCACAAAATATAAGATCCTAGAGGGCAGAGACTGCATCAGAATCATCCTTTTACCTCCATTGCAGGAGACAAGCCACGACAGTGAATATCTTCAATAAATATCTGTCAAATAATGAACGCGTCAGTGAAGAAAGGAAGGAAAAGAGGTCTGCCTGAGGATGGACAACTTTACTAGGATCTTTTAGCTGGTTATAATCCTGTTGATGATGACCACGATGCTTTTAATCAGAGAATATTGTTTTGAAAAGAAAACAGGATTCAGTGTCCTCTCTTCCCATTGGGATAAACTGTGTTCTACAATTGCCGTTCCAAACACGGGACATGATGCATAACCAATACTAACACATGCCATTTTAAGCTTTAACAAGACAGTCCTCCTTCAGATTTATAACAGTCTATGTTTAAAAACCTGACAAAACCAAAATGTGTTCTCCATAAATTATAGTCGCACCATTCCTGCTGCTGAAGTGAAGGTTGTGTCAGCATTTCCATTATCCTGTGGATCGCTGTGTTTCAGGGTTTTAGTTCTTGGCTATAAAAAATGCACCTTGGGTTTAAAACTGGCAAGGAGCTCCTCAGCCTTGGAACAAATTTGCTTCACCAAATTTTGAGAGCAAAACCTATTTGTTTATTTCCCCCTTTGTCAATGACTTTAGTGAGGAGAAGACATCTATGAATTTCATTTCCAATTTCATCCTTTAAAAAAAAAGCTGAATAGTTTCAGATCTTTACTGAGCAATGGTAAAGTCTTGCTTTGGAGTTAGGGGAAGCCTTATTTATATATATATAAATTTATTTATTTATTTATTTATTTTTGGCTGTGTTGGGCCTTCATTGCTGCGTGCGGGCTTCCTCTAGTTGCGGCGAGCAGGGGCTGCTCTTCGTTGCGGTGTGCGGGCTTCTCATTGTGGTGGCTTCTCTTGTTGCAGAGCATGGGCTCTAGGCGTGCGGGCTTCAGTAGTTGTGGCACTCAGGCTCAGTCGTTGTGGCTCACGGGCTCTAGAGCGCAGGCTCAGTAGTTGTGGTGCACGGGTTTAATTGTTCCGCGGCATGTGGGATCTTCCCAGACCAGTGCTCGAACCCGTGTTCCCTGCATTGGCAGGCGGATTCTCAACCACTGCACCATCAGGGAAGCCTCTGTAAGCCTTATTTATGAAGAAAGATATTGTTCTGAAATGAGCTGCCTGCCTTCCTCCTCCCCATTCCGATTTCATTAAGAAGGGTTAACAGTGGTTTTACTTTGACATGGGCAAATCAGATGGCTACGGTTGGTGGTGAAATCTGATTATCTGATTAGGTTAATAACTTCTCAACAACAGACCTCATTCTGTAACTATTTGTTAGGTATAATTTCCCACTGGCTTCCTGGAGAAATCATTTAGTATAACTGTTCATACACTTAATTAAATTTCTTTAGTTTTATTTAAGCATGTATTTATTTGTGGTCTCTTGGGCAAGTACCATTTTTCAATATGGTTCTTGATAGTGTTATTAGAATGCCGATTTTTAGAAAGGGAGTTACAACTATTAGTACAACGAAACATTTAAATGGCTTTAAGGTTCTGTTGCTCACCAATATGAACTACAGCTTTCTCTAACATCAGAAGTTACTTATCTCAAGTTTTATTGATTCTTCTTGAATTTTATACATGGATGCATATATATACTTCCACTTTAATTATATTGTTTGGCTTTTCTCAATAAGCCCCTGTGCTTACTGAGGGCAGGGCAGGAAGGAAGGAACCTCTACTCAACCCAAGCAGTCAGGGAGGGCTTCCCAGAGGAGGCAATACCTGAGCAGAGCACGAATGCAAAGGTAGACATTAGCTAGGCTTGGAAGAGAAAAATGCATTTTACGTGAATAAGACAGGAGATACTCTTAAATAAAAGGTCAAAAAATGTCACAAAGTAATTTATTTTCTAGGCTTAAGCAACATACAGTTTTGGGGTGGGAAGGGATATGCAAATTAATGGTTTATTACAGAGCCACTAGAATGAATACTTTTTTAAACCAAAATCAGGACTTCTGTGCTGTAAGATCATTACAGAAGCAACAGTAGCAGGTGGCCTGGCCATGCAGGGGCTCTTCACTCTCAGCAGAGAATGTTGCTGCCACTCAAAGTCACCAGGGGCTGGGAGAGGTCCCACTGAGACCCACAGCATCTAACAACACACATGCTCAGAACAGGGAAATGTGCATTTTCAGGAGAGGGAGAGACAAACTTTTTGTTTAGCTAATTGGTATGACAGAGTGCGGGATACACGTGCTCCTGGAAGAAAGGTGTCAGGTGTCTGGGGCTCAAAATCCTCAGTACAGGTGATCAGAGGAGGGTGTCAGAAGCAGCTATTTTTATTGAGAGACTTAATGTTATTTTTTGCATTGAGAAAAATAATGGAAATTGTGCTAACTTGGAAGAAGGTTTAAAAGGAACTACGTATATAATATATATAACAATAATTATTATTAAAAGCAAGATCTCAAGGCGATTAAGCTGTTCAGATCAGGTTAACTATAATGTTCTCAGCACCACCTTCCAAAGTATAACTGGGGAATGATTTCTCATGCCAAGATCTGGAGGACTGAATAATAAGGAATAGCGGGTAATCACCACCTGGGGAGAGAGTGGGAACTGAGGCAACAGATGTAAAAGGTTTAGCAGGTGCCCTGCAGAGGGGTGGAGAGTCAGTGGGTCAATGTTCTATGTGCACGGGGCGGGGTAAGGGCTGAGGGCCCCAGGCTGTCTCTGCCACACACACCCCCTCCCCCGCTGCCGCCAGGAGAGGTGAGAAGGCCTGAGAACAGAAGACAGCTGCTTTCACTTGCTCCCAGGCCTCACTGTCCCAGAGTGGCCAAGCCCACCCTTGAAATAATCAGCTGCCAGGGCCCCAGTGGCAGCAGGAGAGAGGCCTCCTGGCCCCATCTGTGAAAAGCCGTGCCACGACCTGACCACTAGGAGGCAGAATCACATTATCGAACCCACTCGCCGGCCCTCCCAGGCATCTGAGCAACCTTAAAAGAGAATCTGCTGTGTCCAGGAGTAACCCACCACCCTGGTTCATCAGGATAAAGAAAAAAGAGTTTGTTTCTGAATTCTGGCTCTGCCACTTATCACCTGTGGGACCCTGGGGAAGTCACAAACCTCTGCGAGCCTCGGTTACCTCATCTGTAAAATGGGGGCAGCAATATCTGCCCCTCAGGTTTGTTGTGAGGGTTCGAGATGATGTCTGTCACATAATACATCCTTGGTAAATAACAGCTATTGTGATGTGTGAAATGGCCACCCTTCAATGTCCTTAAAAGTCCCTAGAGGGGCTTCCCTGGTGGCGCAGTGGTTGAGAGTCCACCTGCCGATGCCGGAGACACGGGTTGGTGCCCCGGTCCGGGAAGATCCCACATGCCGCGGAGCGGCTGGGCCCGTGAGCCATGGCCACTGAGCCTGCGCGTCCGGAGCCTGTGCTCTGCAGCAGGAGAGGCCATAACAGTGAGAGGCCCGCGTACCGCAAAAAAAAAAAAAAAAGTCCCTAGATCTTCCCCGTGCACACACCAGTTGTGCAGATAAAATCCAGTTTGGGCAGCTCAAGGGTAACAGAGTTAGAAACTTGGACCCTTGTTAGAAGCCCCCAGCTGCTGCCTTTGGAACACACTGAGAGAGATGGAGGGAAGGACCAGAGGACCCAGCGTGCCAACCATCCTGGCAGGACCCCGCCTGAAGAGTAACAACCCCGCTTTGGAAACCAGAAGAGTATGTCCTTAATCCTCGTGCTGGGAGAAGCACGAGCACTGTGTCCAGAGGAGAATTCGAGAGACCTGGATTCTCCAGAGTCTGTGAAGAATCGAGGGTCCCTCAGGAGTGGGGGAGGGGACTGGGGAGAAGGTTGATGAGAAAGGGTGGGTGTAGGTGGGCATTTGGCTGCTTCTCACCCTGAGGGCAGCCCCTGA
The DNA here is from genome assembly GCF_964165515.1 of Mesoplodon bidens. Classification (NCBI taxonomy): domain Eukaryota; kingdom Metazoa; phylum Chordata; class Mammalia; order Artiodactyla; family Ziphiidae; genus Mesoplodon; species Mesoplodon bidens. The sequence goes on along the minus strand of NC_138177.1, from coordinate 132,730,937 downwards.
GGGTGTCCACACTGGCAGCTGCTACTCGGCTGTCTCGCAAGTGTTAGAGCCAAGGTGCCCACAGATGACTTCCATTTGACCTGTGTTTCCAGACTTCCTTACTGCAAGGGCTCCAGAAGGGGACTCGGAAGACAGCCTCTGCCTCACTTTGGTCACCACTGTGACTCAATCTTATTGACACAACCTAATCCACATCCCCAAACCCCAACCGTAAAGAAGTGGGAAATGTAGTGTTTCACATTCTGGTGTCTGAAGGACAGGAGGCCTCCCAGAAGGAGAGTGGGGTGGAAAACGAGTGAGCCAGCCGACCCCATCCACCACAGGGACCAACATTTATGAAATCCAGAGATTTCACAGAAAAATCCAGATTTTCAGCTTTTCTTGAAAACTTCGAGGACCTGATAGCCATGAGCCCTCACACTTGCATTACCAGCCTGCTGACACTGTTTGGCTGCGCCTTTAGGCAGGCATTGTTCTCCTGTTCCCCGCCAGACCTACCTGCTTGGCCCCTGAGGCAGTGGAGTTTGTAACCCCCCCTCTTAGAGACCGGACCGCCACTCTGGAGATTGCTTGGTTTGACCTCTCACCTTACAGATGAAGAAAGTGAGGCCCCGGTGAAGGTATTTACTCTGGGTCCCATGGCTCATAGGTGGCAGAGGGGACCCCGGAGCTCACCCCTCCCACCCCCGAATCCTTGGTGCCCTCCTGTTTTCACCACACTGTTTTGCCTTGATGAGATGTTGCATAGACCCTGGCTTGTGTAGGGAGGCTGAGAGCAGCATCTAAGGAACCTACTTTCCCTGTCAAGCTTGGCAGAACAAACATTTGGGATGGCCACACCATATCCAGTTGGTGGTCCTGAGTTTTGAAACAACAGTTAAATTATGTTCTTCATTTTCTGTTTTAAAAGGCAGGAAAGAGTGTAACATATTCCTGATGAAACGATTAACATTTAATAAAAGTTTTAATGCCATCGGGAAAATTAGGCTCACCAGAATGGCTCATTCCCTGAGGGTTGCAGACCTCCAAGGTTTGACTAAAATTGCTCATATCTGGAGAGCACCTTTAACTTATCCAAAGCATTTTCACGTGCGGCAGTGCACCGTGATCTTGTTTTATTTTTTATTTTAGAGTTTAAGTCATGTACTTCTCCTTCAAATGAAATCTTATTTGAAAACACAGTAAGTGAAAGAGATCAAAGCACAGTGTTCTGGGTGAAGCTGGGCTGGGGGACTTTGGATCCTACCTGTGCACTCCCTCCCCTCCTGCCCACAAATACCCACCTCAGAGGCATTGCCACCCGGCCAGGCCAGGGCTTCTCAACAACTGCTCTCTCTCATCAGTCACAGAATCACCAGGGATGTTGGGTAAAATGCAGATTCCCCAGCCTCTTACTGACCAGCTAATTCAGAATCTCTGAGCTGGGGCCAGGGAATCTGCATTTTAACAAGCCCTACAAGGTGATTTTTTTAATGCTCACTGAAGCTTGAGCTAGGTTCTAGGGAACACAGTTTGTAAACTCACTAATTCTCTTTATATTAGTTCCATGACAGGTCGAGCAGGAATTGTCCTGATTTTACAGTTAACACTAGACTTGCCCAAGTTTGCACCCGAGCCCCAGGTTCTTCCATCATCAGCTCATCCTGTGTGTATGGACATAACTGGGGTAAACACCTATGGTCCACAGTCTACTGAAGGTGGTAACCCCTCATGATGCCACCAAGTTGTCTCCAGCCTTTCCCCTGTCCTTCTCAGGGAAAGGGTGGTGTGTCACACAATGGATAGGGCATGTCCGTCAGACGGCCCTGGATTTGACTTCAGACCCTTCTGTTTACCAGTCGTGAGCCTTGATTTTAGGGACTAGAGAGTATAGATGTAAATGACCCTGCAAAGTGAGTAACACCGAGTGCTTAATAAAATGGGAGCTGTTATTACTATTATTCTTAAAGATGGCCTCCCGCAAAAAAAGGAGCCCATTTAGGCCATCACCCTCCCACATCTCTCTGAGTCAGAGCCTGGGTAAACAGATTAGCTTGTCCTCAGTAACATAAAGGCTCCACAGGACACCCGGGGTCCCACGTGGCACCGCTAACCAGCACATTCCGGGTCGGAGCATAGATTTTTAGGAGAAAGGGCCATCTCGGTGAACCAAAGGAGGATTAGTTCTCCTCCGTGGCTTGGACCTCCGCCCTCCCCCGGGAGATCTTTGTTTTGTAGATGACTCACAGCATCCCTCGCAGCCTCTTTGCAGAGGAGTCTCTGCCACCGTTGAAATGGATTCTCCGAGGGAAGGGGCTCTTGGGATTCCCGAGGCTTCTCCGGGGCCCCAGGCGGCAAAGTCAAAGAGGCCCAGGCTTCACGCCGCCTTTCTACTCCCCCTAATCCCCTCTGAGAAGGTGGCCTAGGAGAGCCCCTGCCCCGCGGTCCCTAACAGGATCATAACTGTGAAAGATGCCGCCGTCTACCTGGGGGCAGCCGTCCAAGTGGGTTCGCCAGAGCCTCTTACAGCCACATCCTTGCTCCCTCAGAACTGTGCAGAAACCTTTCCGGTGAATGCATGTTCCTGTTTGGGAGCCTTGCAAGGGAGTAAGTCTGCTTCCCATGAGGTAACCCAGAGGGCAGGTGTCTGCTTCCAAGAAGGCATCTAAGATAGGGAAGCTCAGAGAGTGGGCCACTCCCAGAGTTAAGAGAGATGACCCTGGGCCATCGGGAACCTGGAAGAACAGCTACCTCCTGGGGAAGGAAGGCCATCTGGCTATGAGTCAGGGAGGACTTGACAGGAAGGAGGTGAACAATAAAGCGGGACCCTGAGCACCCCCTTGTCCACTGTGAGGGAGTGGGGTCAGGGGCATCCCTTTAGTAGGAAGCTGACCAGGCACTTCCTCACTCCCTGTCTGGAGGAGTATCACCCATCACCTCTCCATCAACTCTCTGGTCCCCCACCCCACCTGTACCCTCATCAAATCTCCCATACACCCCATTCTCATAGCACATGCTACCTTCCCTTTCCTTGAGAACTCAGCCTACCCACTGAGCTCAGCCTCTGGGCTCTGGGGTGACCCCACACAGGGAGGTGAAGCCGTCTCTTCTCCCTGCTCCTAGCCTGGTATTCTTCCAAGTTATAGCCGGTTTTCATTGTTTTGGAACTCTTTTTTTGTGTATCTATTGATCACTCTAGACTGAACTTATAATTGCTTATTATTTTGTTATTCCCAGTGTCTACCACAGAGCCTGGCACACAGTAGGAGCTTAATAAATATTTTTTTTGTATTGATTGAATTAATGGATGGAAACAAGCATCTCAGTAAATACTTACTGAGCATCCTAAGCCTGTGCCAAGTGCAGGGAGTGTATTCAGAAGTGAATAGAGGGCCTCCCTGGTGGCGCAGTGGTTGAGAGTCAGCCTGCCGATGCAGGGGATACGGGTTCGTGCCCCGGTCTGGGAGGATCCCATATGCCGCAGAGCGGCTGGGCCCGTGAGCCATGGCCGCTGGGCCTGCGCATCCGGAGCCTGTGCTCCGCAGCGGGAGAGGCCACAACAGTGAGAGGCCCGCATACCGCAAAAAGAAAAAAAAAAAAAAAAAAAAAAAAGAAGTGAATAGAACTTACATGTCCCTGCTGCCATGAACACCCCCAAGCACAGACAACACAGAAATAAAAGCATAGATGTGAACCGGGGTAGGTGCTATGAAGGGAAGCAAAGGGAGGTTATGAGAGTCAAGAACAGGGGGTTTAGGAAGACCATCAGGAGGACCTGAAGGACCAGGTGTGGGAGGTGGGAAAAGATGCAGAGGGAAGGGCATGTGAGGGGGCCTGAGAAGGCAAGATGCTGGCCTCCTGGAGAAGCTAAAAGCGGACAGAGGTAGCATGAGCAAGAGAAAGAGGGGCAACGGAAGGGCCAAAATGGCCAGAAAGAGCCAGATCATCAGGGCCTTTTAGAGGACTTTGCCCAGAACTGTTGTGGTTGACACCTGTTACCCTGGCATAGTTATTAATAGCACCCTCTTTAACCCTCGGAAGTTCCCAGTTTGAATGATAAACTGTAAGGTCACCTTGCTCTTAGGCCACATGAAGAGGTTTATATATATCCTGAGCTTCATGGAAAGTTAATGAAGAGTTTTAAGTGGGTAAATGACATAATATTCATCAAATAAATGAATGAATGAGGACTGGAAAAACTTTCATAATGAAAAAAAAAAAAAGCAAACAGAAGATGAGATTAAACAAAACTCTGAGAAGGAGGAGAGCAAGTTCATAGCTGGGAGCGGCTAGACCGGAGGAAAGATCCTGGATGTCTTGGCTTCTTGGCTGGTGTGTTGGGGAGATGTTGCCAGATGCTGTCTTAAAATAAAGAACTAAACAAATTCTAGAAAAGGCTAAAATAAGGCATTCTAAAACTGAACAGGAAGTGGGAGCAATTGGGCCTCACTTTTTATTTGGCTTTGTGGGTCGAAGCTAGGCTTCAGATCAACCTAATTTTTGGAAATCTGCTCTGGGCTAGGTGCCATGGGAAAGAGAAGCAAGTACAAACCTAAGACCTGATGAAATAAGTATGTAAGTGAAAATAATGTGTATAAACTATTATACAGATTATTATGTAATATAACATTACATATTATCATTTTGTAAAGGTATATATATTACATATTATGTCCATAATAATTGTATGTAACATTGTACATGTTATATAAATGGAAATAATTATATCAGTGTGTGAGAAAATGAAATAGAAATAAGAGGTCTAAAGGAGAGATGGGAAAACCAGCCACCCTGATGCCTGGGGTAGAGAGCATGTGTGTAGTAGGTTAGAGAGAGGGTGGAGAGGCAGGAGAGCTATTTGATAGGATAAAGGCTGATCTTGAAGGAAGTCTGGGTGGGGAGGAGGGTGGAAGGATTCCAGAGGAGACCTGTGGTGTGATTAAAAGCTCTCAGACTGCAAAATACCATTGTTCCCATTTTACAGATGAGGAAACTTAGGCATTGGCGTTGCTGTGCCTGTTCAGCCTTCCTTTCCCTCTCCCCTACCTGCCCTCCACCCCCCGAATAGGATCCTCCAAGGTCTTGAGGGCAAAAGGCAGTGTGGAATTTCAGAATTTTCAAGAAGTGCAAGAGTTTGTGGAGGAGTCCACATATATGGTCAGGGGACATTGATTTTTGTCCTGTAAGTTTGTGTGAACATATTCCACTGTCCTTAAAACCAGTATTCTAACTTGGTGTTTACAAGTTACCCCACCCCCATTTTTTTACAAGCCTGGCAACCAAACCTTAACTAGGTTAAGTGACTTACTAGTTAGTAGCAACCCCAGGATTTGAACTCAAATCAGTCTGACCCCAGAACCTAAACTAGTTATTGCTTTTCTGCTGAACTCTGGTTAAAATGGTAATTTATTAGAGGTCCAACTATTCCCAGTTATTTAGAATGATTATCTTTTGTTATAAACAAACCAAGATGCTTTTTGTTGTTGGTGGTGGTGGTCACTCAGTATCATACTTGGAAAATCCAATCTTGAAAACCTGTATCTGTGGAAACTCTTGGCTCTTTGAAATTAGACAGGCATGGATTCAAATCCTGACTCACTAGTTCTATGATGTCTGGTAAGCCACTCAACCCCTTTGCTCCTCAGTCTTTGCATCTATAAAATGGGTACAATAATACCTCTTGCTAGATTATAGGTAGGCTTTGAGATAATGAATGTAGCACACTTGGAATGTACCAGCATCCCCATAAATAGCAGCCATTGTTATTATCAGCAGGATCTAGATGGTTTTGGCAAAAAGTCACCCTGAATCCCTCCTTCCTTTTTGAAATGGCAAGTCTGCTCCACAGTCTGTTATTGTCACTCTTTGTGAGGCAGGCTGCAGAGGAGATGGCCGCCCACCCCCATCTCCTCTGATATAGCATTCTCTCTCCTCTGGAACACAACCGGCCACTTGAGCCAGAGGCGGGCAAGACCATCATCTTCCACGTTTGTCATCAGACTTGATGGATAGTATTCCCAAGTTAATGCCACAAATGCTGTTTGGAAATTACAAGTCGATGCTGCTGGTGGTCCAGCCAAAAAAAAAAAATTAATTTATAATCATGAATATAAATTTCATAGATAGCATTATTGTCATTCAGGGTTTGAGTTATGGTACATATGGGGAGTGGCTTGTAGAACAGAAAACTATGTCGCTATAACTCAGTGCAATTCCAATGACAATAGTTATATCTATCACTTTGTTATAAATCAATCGATATCCTGTATTAAGTGAACGGGGCTCACCTCCCCAGCTGCACAGCGGGGATTGGCAGGGAGGCCTCAGAGCTTTGTTTAAAGTATTGCCGGCCATGCTGACTCATGCTGACAGGAAGGCAGAAAAGAGATGCTTCAGAAATTCTTGCATGAACTCCAAATGCTTTGGTCCACTGGGCAATGTGACCAGATCTATAAGCACTTTAAAAAGTGAACAACATACCCAAGGGTTTAAAGATATGCCTTTTGCTTGCATTTTGTCTAAAAGGACTCCGTTTTCAGAACTAGGAATTAGTTACTAATTGCAGACAGGATTCTGATTGAAACAGCATCAATCCCAGAAGAGTCAGTGTGCATTTGAAGCCCTCTGTAAATGCCATGAATCAGGCAGTATATCTTTCCTGTTAATCTATGTTGGTTCCCTCCCGAAGGCAATTGACCCTGGGGAAAGGTAAAACAGAGAGAATCTGAGTACCACTGAGCTAGCATATAACTGGCTTTGAAAGTGCACTGCTGGGGAGAAGAATGTTGAAATATCACAGGGAGCAGTAGCTTGAGGAGAAAAAAGATGGTTTGAAGTCAGTGGAAAGTAATTTTGCCAAGTGCAGAGTTATCTAGTTAACCTATTGTTCAGCGTAATGAAAAAGCAGGGCTATTCTAGAGTGTGTTACAGTGTGTAGTTTGTCAATTACCCAATCAGGGGGCATTGTTCATTCAGCCAGGATTGAGGGCATTACCCATACTATTTTATTACTATCAAGCCTCAACTTGGCATATTTTTATATAGACTATAGGGTGTTTAATAGCCATGCAAAACTAGGACTTTCTTCATCCTTCTGGGCTTAAGTCTATTGTCACTGGGCTCCATTAGTTTTTGTCCCTGCAATTAGAGTGTTACAATATGCAGTACTTAGACTTATAAATTGATGGGAAGGTAGGGGTTGTAAGAATTGTGGTGGCCCCTCAGTTTGAAAAAAGGTCAGAACAAGTGAACAGGGTATAAGGAAAACAGCCTCAGAGGCTATGGTAGCTGCCTGACAAAAATCTAGAAGGCATCTTACAGTCTCTGTAGAAAATCTGCGTTTACACTGCTCTGTATATACCTTAAAATCTCCTTCATCCTCAAGGCATCTCTGCATTTAATGAGAGTGGATATGAAAAACCTCTTAGGAAAAGCTGTGTTAAATCATGTTAGCACAAAAGCAACTTAAAATCATCCTTATTTTCAAATGTAATTTAAAAAATTTTATTTTTAATTTAGGAAGTTCTTATTAAGGTTGGTCAATCATCTCGTTTACAATATCACTCCAGAGCATACTTAATGTACAACTGTTGTTAATGACTGGGAATCCTACAAACTGTTATCAGTTTAGAAACATTTTTATTCTGAATTCTTTTGTTTTGAAGAATGTAGTATAAATTTCCATAATAAAACATTTCTCCTCTTGTGCCTGTGGTAGGCTGTTCAGTGGTGTCAAATATTTTTTGACTTTGATAAAAATGTACTGAGGGTCAAGATCATTTCTTAATAGTTCACACTTCTATTTAATAACCTGCTTCAGTGTCAAAAGACACCCCCATCCTACTGCAGTTCCAGGAAGAATTACGCAATGTCATCCCGTCTCGGGATGCTCATCAGCCACATCCATGTTATTCCATATTCGGTCCATTCCAGAGAAAGGCTAAAGGAGACAGAGGGTACAGATCTTGTTAGGTGCAGCCTCTGACACTATCACTATCAATTGTCTTTTGCTGGGGCTGATCATCACCTCAATTATCTAGTGTCCAGCCTACCTGATAGGTTTTTGCAAACTATAACTCTTCTGTCGATGAGCATGGAATAATGACAGCCAGGGGCAAATGGACAGAATACAAAAAAGATAAACCCAGAAGTAAAATACATAAGTCTCTCTCTGCATATAGACATACAATATGCTTTTGGTACCAAGTGATTCAACATAATATATAGCCAGTGGTTTCTTTGCAGTCTTGTTGAGATTATGCTAAAATGTTACGTAAATTAGATAGAGCTGTTGGCTTAAATATTTTTCCCATTTTATCATTTCAGTGGAAATATGCTAAATATTTAAAAATATTGCGATATGCCAAATGAACATACATATATAGAATTTTCCTCAAATCACTGCATTTGGAATTTACAGTAAAAACAATTTTAAAGTTAAATAGGGACCCTTTATTTAAGGGAAGGTATATTTTTCTAAATGATTCCAATCGAAATTCAATTTCAAATTGAAATCATGAATCAAGGAGGAAAGTAAAATACACTGGTAAAGTATGCCAAAGCATCATAGCAGTACATATTTTTAGCCGTACACAGCGCCACACAACATGAGAAAATAGGTTTTAGCACAATATTAATTGAAGTTTTGCCAGTGTGTTGTTCAGGAGGTTAATTTGAAAAGAATACATTAACAATATATTTATAACATTTAAATAAATTAAAATTACACTTCACACATCAATAATGCAGCTGTTAAATAATATTTTTATTCTATGTAAATCCCATCCATTCATCTCAGTTGTATAATAAATGACCATAATTACAGAGCTTCATTGGGAGGAAGGTCATTGGTAATCCTGTAATTCCTCATTGGTGTAAAGAGAGAAAACAGAACTGTTTGTGATGAATGTATTCAACCTTTTGCATACTTTGGTACTTTGGACCATGCATTAAAATGCTGTCAGAAATTAAGTTCTTCACTTCCACAGCATTTTTAATGTGCTGTGTAGATTTTTTTTTTTTTTTTTTTTTTTTTTTTTTTGCTCTAAAGCCTTCTTGAAGTGCTTCCTTGACTGCTTCTTTTTCCTTTTGGCTTCAGGTGGTGTGTGTGTGTGTGTGTGTGTGTGTGTGTGTGTGTGTGTACACACATATATACCAAAGAACATGCCTACCAAATTCAGGCTGTCCTATGTCACATAAATCCAGCTGGGAAGTCTTTTCTGTAGAACTAATTTCCTTAATTTTCAATGCTTCATTTTACTTCTAAAGGGAAGCATGGTCTTCGTGTTCACCTCAAACTGCAGCATTCTAACCATGGACTCAAATTCTCAACCCCATTTCTAGATGAGCTCTTATCTCTACAGATCTCTATTTTCAGGTCACCAGGGAAGGCATTTGGTAAATTTTTTTTCCCTGGAAGAATCGTTAGCTATAACTTGGAAGGTCTTTAGTTTTAACCTGGTTCTTATTCTCCCTTTTTTTTTTTGCGGTACGTGGGCCTCTCACCGCTGCGGCCTCTCCCATTGCGGAGCACAGGCTCCGGATGTGCAGGCTCAGCGGCCATGGTTCACGGGCCCAGCCGTTCCGCAGCATGTGGGATCCTCCCAGACCGAGGCACGAACCCGTGTCCCCTGCACCGGCAGGCGGACTCTCAACCACTGTGCCACCAGGGAAGCCCTCTCCTTTAATATAAGGATGTAACCTGTTTTTCCTGGAGGGACTAAGGATATGTAGAAGTGAATGTGATTGTTAAAAGCAATGGACCAGTGACAAATAAATTACAGAGAAGGTAACAAATTAAGACATTAACAAAGATAGCTATGGTTTAAATTATCTGTACCCCCTGCTTCCTTCTAACCCTAGAGACTGGGGCATTTTCTGTCCTCTCCAGGAGCCGACAAGGCTTGGGTTTTGCATATGGAAATAAGAACAAATGACTGTTAATTCCTAATGAGAAAAATATCAAAGTGAGCAGGATTCTCTGTGTGTGCCATAAGGGCTTGTAATTGAAAGGTCTTCAGCAAAAAGGGTTTCAAGCAGAGGGAATTCCTTTTAATGAAGCTTGGATTTAGTCCCATTATTCTAATAAAGTGTAATCAATTGGTGCTGACAATCCGAAGGTCTAGTTCAACCTCTGATTAGATCTTGGTTGTTTTTAAGGCGATGGGCATGAGGAAGGGAAACATGAGTTAATAGGCTTTTGGGTCAGTGATCCACACTTCCTGAAGTGAGTTGGGAGTTTTGAAGGAGGGCAATTTGGAAGCTGTCTTAGCATAAATCTAAAGCAAGTCTCTGGCTGTCCAGGGGGAGCTGGGCCCTCAGCATTCCCCAAGACATGCTTCGAGCTGATTCTACTCTTAATCCAATTTACTCAGCCGAATAAGTCCCACTGCTTCAGCCTGCCAACAAATTAAAATCCAGCTTCATAAAAACACCTTGAATTTGGAAGGTATTGCCTGGCCCACTAGACTTGAAACTTCATTTATTCTGGCTAACTTCTCAATTATCTTCCCAGCAGTGGAGATGTGTAAAAGTGCAAAAATCAATAGGGTTCTATTCCCATTCTATTGGAAAGGGAAAAATTAATGAGATAGGACACTCTCTTAATCAGAAATAAATGTTTTAATTCAGATAATGACATAGTTTTCCCTCGCTGAAGGATGACAAATGCTGGGCTGCGCCCCCAGCAGAAGCAGTTTCAATTTTATTGTAAATATAAAAGGTATTGATTGGTGAGATGTACAAACCCCATTGCTTACAAAAGCCATTCAGGGGGACTGGGAAAACTATTAAGCACTGGGTCAGAAATCAATAAACAACACTGAAATGTAGCAGAGGTCGCCCTAGGCTTTGTGGCATCTTTGAAAGCCGAGTGGCAGGAATAGTGACAGAAATGTCTCTTGTGGAGCAATGTTGGGGATGAAGAGGGTCAGATGTTTAATCTCTTCTGTGGTTTGACAGGTCCCAGGAACAGAACTAATGCAGTCTTTCATGGCTGTCTTTGATTTAAATACATGCTGATTCATCCCCTCGCTGACAAGTGTATTTATTGGCTTTGGGGGAGCCCACATGCATTGGCAGGGAAGAGATAGGGTGTATTTTGGAGTCAGAGCCGTTGTGTTTATGCAAATCAACCACACCTCTCTCTCCTCAGGGAAAAAACAAACACACACCAAAACTTCTTTTAAACACACTGATAGATGGGGATACAGTCTACGAGACTGAACCTCATATTAGAGCAATTACAGAGCAAATGATAGAGCATGAAGTATTTTTTGTAACAGCGGACTATATGTAATATTTCTCCTTTTGGGTTTTTAATCTTAATACTTGCTTTGAATTCAAATGTAGTTTAGGCTTCCTTTTCTGAAGTCCTTTATCATGGGTTAATATATTCAACAGTCTCCAGAACACCCTCCTTTCACACCCATTATTTGGGGGCAAAGAGATTATAATTTATCATTATCTCCTTCCCAGCCCAAGGCTCCCACACCCACCCCTAACACACAAGTAGTTTTAAAGCTAGAAGATTAACCCAGATTAGAGATCATCCTTCCGTTTTGAATGCAATTGGCTTGAATCTTTAAATAACATCATGATAGTCACTGAACTAAAACACACATTTTATTGCTGAAAATTCTAGCCAAGAAATACCCAGAGTGGAGAAAAATTATATAAGGGAAGAGATTCCACGCATGTAGGTGGAATCCAATTTTTCTAATAAGACATTGATTTGAAAGGTTTAAAGCTGAGTATTGAAACTTTTAACAACATCATTTCAGAAGCAGAGACAAAGCCTTCCCTCCCCCCAAATGCTCAAGCAGCGCCTTCTGTTACTGGAGACTCTGCTTCCCTCTTGACACGGGTATGATTATGAGATTGGTGAGGGTCAGGCTGCCCATCAGTAGGTGAAGTGTTCAGCTGCTGAGGATTTGAGTTTCATCTCACCTCAGATATTATGTCAGTTTCATGTCATTTTCATCCGCGAGAATGATTTGAGAGGGCTCCTTGTCCCGTGTTATTGCGGTCACTTGACCTCAGATGTAACTTCTGTTGAATACCATCATTTTAACAAAGTCGAGGAGTTGCACATCCCTAGCCAGAGCTGACCTTTCCAGCCTGCCGCTCCCCAATTGGTTCTGACGGCAGATTTTACTGCCCCTCCATTCCCAACAAATGAATGTTAAGGCCTCAATGAATTGGTTCACATTGAAAGTTATAGTTTTTCATTGCCATGAGCATTTTTAAAATTGGATACTCTCCTCCCCTCTTTGTATTTGGCCTGTGGTACTGGTATTTTTCTTTTTGCATTTGGATGCTCAAACATAGAAAACTACTTTCTGCTTAAAAATAATATTCTGCCCCCCTCCCCTACAATGGCAATTCTCCATTTGTCACCTAAAACAGAGATGACACACCTTGAGTTCTTGTCTGGATGCAGATTCCCTATTCCCTCAGTTCCTTGCCTTCCTGTGCCTTGTCTCATGTTCTTTTAGCATTTTTAAGTTATCCTTAAATGTATCTTCTAAATATTCTTCTAGATATATCTTCTAAAGGAATATCTTCTTCTTTACAAGAAGAAGAAAAAAAATTGGGTCATCATGATTTTTAAAACCTCTCAAATTAGAACACATGTCCTCATTTCTGGGTCCCTGGGCCAGCCCTAATGAACTCACAGACTCATTGTAAAATAGAATTATTCCATAAGGTGTAGCCCTATTTGATAGAAGAAGTTGCTGGCCTGAGAGAGTTTAGGGAACTTATCCCAGTTTAAACAGCATGTATGAAAATCAGAAAGGGGACCAGAACGTTTGCTTTTCAAGTTACTTCCCCTTTGCTGACTGTTATGGCCACACCGACACCAGTGCCATCTGTGCCTGAAGCTGAAGGGCTTTCTCACTCTCATCACACTGGGTTAGCATAATAGGAACACCTGGCCCGGTGCCTGGCATCTAGAGCAGGGTCAGCAAACTTTGTCTGTGAAGGACCAGATAGTAGATATTTTAGGCTTTGTGGACTACATATGTTCTCTGTCATGCATTATTCTGTGTGTGTGTGTGTGTGTGTGTACAACCCTTTAAATATGTTAAACCCATTCTTAGCTTCCAGGCTGTACAAAAACAGGCTGCAGATTGATTTGGCCCATGGGCCATAGTTTTCTGACTGATTCCTGAACTAGAAGATGCCTAATATATGTTAGTTGATTCTAAGATGAATGTGGGAGGGTAACTGTCCACTTTAGAATCAAATAAGATGGTATCAGTGAAACTGCTTGACTATACCATAAGTGCTTGATAAATGTTAGCAGGTATTGCCTCCTGGGAGTTTAACCTAATTGTGGAGTGAAAGCATGGGCCAATGAACCACTGGTCCCATATTTGAAATATATACTACCTGGACAACAATGTTGCCTAAATCATATTTCTTGTTTTCTCAATGTGAACCACGTGGAATTCTATTAGACAATTTTTGACATACAGAAGTAGCAGATTCTATGTTTCAACCTAGTATCATGGTCTTCCCAGCCCACCCAAACAGGTTTATATGTGAATCTCAGGTTAAGAATCTCTGCTTTGAACCAGGGAATATTATTGATAGTTTTCTCACCCTGAGAAGTGGCATGAAGAAGCCAAGTACATTTCCCTATGTCATGGGGTTAGCTAATATTGGGACTGAGGGCCTTGTCACTTATTCACCTTCTGCACCACAAAGGTAGAGTTTGGTGGTGCCCCAGGGCCACTCCTGCATCCTCCCAGCCCCACCCCATGCTGACTTCCCAGCTCCAGCATCGATATCTTGTTGTTGGTATGTATCTACAGTGAACTTGGATGCTGAGCTATAGAGGCAGGAGCCTGGGAATGGAAATAGAGTTTTTGATGTGTGGAAATTGGGGCAGAGTCTGAGCACAGGGTCTTTGCACATAGCAGCCCTATAGTCAGTTTAATGATTTGACTTCCTGATCTCCATAACATGCAGGAGGCCTCTGGCTGGTCCCAACAGCTGATTGAGCCTGTTCTCACTCCCAGATTGTGTCAATGGGATAGGTGTCCCAATCTCTAAGGTTTAAAGTATCATTCCTCTAAGACTTTGGGAAGGTTTTCCAGAGTCTACCATTTGGGAGAACTCAAAAATTCTTTAAAGAGCCATCATTCAATTAATGTTTATTAGGCATCTACTAGGTGCCTAATCCATATTAGTGTTTCACCAGAGTCATAGATACAGAAAACAAGCAGGTGGTTACCAGGGGCGTGGGGAGAGGAGAAAAATAGGTGGGAGAGATTAATAGGTACAAACTTCCAGTTACAAAATAAATAAGTCATGGGCAAGAAATGTACAATGTGGGGAATATAGTCAATAACTATGTCATATCTTTTCATAGTGATGGATAGTAACTAGACTTATCGTGGCGGTCATTTTGTGATGCATAAGAAATATGGAATCAGGGGACTTCCCTGGTGGCACAGTGGATAAGACTCTGAGCTCCCAGTGCAGGGGGCCTGGGTTCTATTCCTGGTCAGGGAACTAGATCCCACATGCATGCCACAACTAAGGAGCCTGACTGCCACAACTAAGACCTGGAGCAACCAAATAAACAAAGAAAGAAAGAAATATGGAATCACTCTGCTGTGCACCAGGAACTAACATAGTATTGTAGGTCAATTATACTTCAAACAAACAAACAAACAAACTCATAGAAAAAGAGATTTGATTTGTGGTTACCAGAGGTGAGGTGTGTGAGGGAGCCGCACATAGGTGAGGTGGGCCTGTGCCTGGGTGTTTGGGGAGCAGCAAGGAGACTGGAGTGTCTGGAGCACAGTGAGTGAGGGGCTCCTTGGAGGGGTCTCAGAGGTCAGATCATGCAGAGTCTCACAGGTGATTTTCTCTGAAGGTGTTTCCTTTGATTACTGCTGGGTCATCAGTTCCTAGCTGGGCTCTTTGGCACTTAGATTCACAATAATTGTGTGAAGACAAAGCATGCTGGGGCCGTTATAATGGCTGTGGAAAGGTGTGAATAACTTCGACTTGATAGTAGGAGGTGCTCCATGAGACAGCATTTATAATCTTTGTTTATGTTTCCTATCTTGATGAAAAATTGTAGAAATAGGATAAGTAGACCTGGGATTTTCCTTTCACAGTTTGCATAGTGAATCCCGTTTTCTTCTGACAGCTGTTGCCCTTTTCATAATTAAACTGTTTCCTCTTTGGGTTTGGAGGCTTCTTCTTTTGCATCTAATGATCTGCTGTATTTTGGGTGGGCACCCTAACTGTTACACTTCTAGACCGGGTTCAGGGTCAGCCTCCTCTGGGATGTCTGAGCTCACTCCTCCCCTCCTCAGGTGAGTTTGCATTATGATCTGCACCACACAACCTGGCACTCAGTTGACAGCTTCCAGACCTTTCTCTGGTGGTTTCATGGATCTCGCTGTCCCCTCTCTTCAGTGAAGCTGTGAGCTCTCTGAGGGCAGGGGCAATGCCTTGGGCTTTTGCACATTCCAGGAACAAACTGATGTGGCTTTCTGTAAGTACTGCCAGTTGATTTGATAAAGAGATAGAGAGTGTGTGTGTATGTATGAGAGAGTGTGTGTGTTGGGGAAGGACAGTTGAGAATAGTCCCCTCTGGAACCAATAAAATAGAATAAACTGTCAAATTACCTTCCACTTCCTCAGAAGTCGCTGTGTCCCTAGTGTCTGACCCACCTTGCTGTGTAGAGAGCCCTGCCTGAGATGGAGTTTGCTCCTTCGCAGAGGCAGTGTGGTGGGATAGAAAGTGCGCCGGCTTTGGATTCAGAAACTTGGGCTCAAATTCCAGCTCCCTAATCATCTAGTTGTTCTATCTCGGGCAAATTACTTAACTTCCCTGAGCCTCTGTTTCTTCATCTGTAAAATGGTCATGGTACTCACCTCTAAGGGCCACTGCAAAAATGGAAAGACAATGTATATGTGTCAGTGCCTGGGATATTGTAGGTACTTAACAAATCATAGGATTGCTATCAGATGAGAAACAATGAGAAACAGAAACCATACCATTGGATATTATTTTTGCTTCTTCACAACTTATCTTCCTGAGAAGATAACTTAGGAGTTAGTGTTAGCCATCTAGAAATTTCTTTAAGTAGACTTCTGGAAGCCAGTTGGGAAGGGGGAGATGAAGAATTTGAAGCAGAAGGATTGGTCTGGGTAAAGTGCAATTTAAGGAAATTCGGTAGATTAGGATTACTACTAGCATTTGATCAAGGTCAGGGGCAAGGCTGGAGGAGGGGGCGGTGACTGCATGCTGAAGGGCCTCCAGGTCCCTGCTAAGAAGAATTCTAACCAGCAGGCAATGGGGACAGAAGGATTCTGAGAGCACACATATGATATGGACTGTTATTAAAATGGGGGGAGGACCTGTACAAAAGCAACAACATACTTTTAGTATTCCTGTTTTTTGATATAAAGTTATGTTTTAAATTTCATGGAATCATAAAAAAGAATGCTAGAGATGGAAACTAACTACTGCAGAAACTAACACCATTAGTTTCTGATGAGGAAACTGAGGCCCAAGAAATTCACCTTGCCCAAGGTAAATTCACAGCCCAAGGACACTACAGAAAGCTTTATAGTTGCTCTTTATTATGTACTTGTTCTCTTTCAGACATTGTGCTGGGCCCTGCGTCTACACAACCCTTTACACTTACAACAATCTGCACAAAAGAGATCACATCACCCATTATATAGATGAGGAAACCCAGGTGCAGAAACCGCAAGAGCACGCAGCTATTTAAGTGGTGATTCAAATTCACTTTTACCTGGATCCAAAGTCTGAGCTCTTCTCAGCATCCCACATGGCAACAGAGCTGAGAAGAGGACCTAGAGCCAGGGCGCCTTCCTCCCAGCCACCTTTGGCACCTGTCAAGCTTCTCTCAAGTCCATGCCTAAGTTAAGCCAGGCCAGCACTGAATTGGTTACCTCATGTTGATCCACAAAGAATTGTTTTTCTAGTTTTCACCTTCTGAGGGGATGTACATGTTGCAAGTTTCTACTAAGGAATAGTTCTGTGCATTGTTTGTGCGAGATTTTATTGGCATATTTTTTATTTCATCACAGAGTGTCCTCATTATGAGGAAGCCTGGGAGAAATTTCTGCCTGGTCCCAGGTCAGAATTAACTGAGTTTTACTAAGGATTTGACCTGTGAGCATGTTGTCTCATGGATGCTGTAAATTGTACGGCCGATCAGGGTTCCCTTTTGTGTTCGTTGCTTGAACACTCAGATCCAAATGGGAACCCCACGCAGAGTGAGGATACAGAGCTTACAGTCTGCATTGCTGTGTTATATAGTCTCTTTCCTGGCTCGGTTTCAGGTTCCAATCCTACTTCTTTTTTCTCATCTATTTAGAATTTATTTTTCCCTGACCTAATTTATGTAATCCAAGAAGAAACCTTGACTTGTTTTCACAATGAGATGATGTATAAATGACTAAATAAACAGAAATTTTAACTCCATGTTGAATCTCCAAACCTTCTCGTAAAACCTGGTAGCAGACTTTACCTGCATGATATTCCTCCCAGTCCTGGCATAAGGAGGAAGAAGCTTAGAAGTTATAAACTCCTTACACAGAGCAATCACCCTGGGAACACTGCAGGACCCAGGTGGGGACATGCAGGAGATGGAACGGTTCCCCACTGTCCCGTCCAAATGAACTAGGATGCTGGATCCATCCTACCTAATTAAGGAGTACTTGAAAGCAAGGCCTTTTTCTTGATTTACAAACCCTCCTCATCATCATTTATAGTGCAGTGATATGTGAAGACCGGGAGAAGAGACACTTAAGGGAAGATGGGTATTTCCTTAGATGACATTGGTCGGGGCAAGTGTCACCTTCACACAAGCACCTCCACTCAGATGGCTTGTTAAGAGTTTGGCAGCAGCGGACGGAACATGCTGTAATTATTGACAAGGCACTGAGCTATTATCCATATTGATACAGGAATTCAAGGACGGGACATAGGTCAAGTGAGCCCACAACTTCAACACTTGCTAAAAGACGGTCCTGCTGGTGGTTTCCATGCATAGGAGACTAGGGAAATGCAATTTCATTCATCCATTCATTTATGTATTCATTCATCCACTCGTTCATTCACTTGATAAACTCTGCTAATTGAGTTCTTTGCTGGACTCTGAAGATATATGAATGAGCAAAATAGACATGGTCCCTGCTCTCATGCAAGGTATTTTGGGTAGATACAGGGAGGTGGCTATCTGAAAGAAAACAAATTCCAGAATCATAAAATAGGAAAATATCGTCTTGGTTTTTAAAAAGAGGAAAGGTAAAAATTTTGAAATCCAGTTGAGCTATCTTCCATTGGCTTAAAGACTTTTTTTTTTTTTTTTGAGAGAGAGAGAGAGACTTTCTCCATAGGGTAGACAAATCATCAGTGGCATCGTAGTGAGAAAGACAAACTTTTCCCACATAGGTCTCATGCTACCTGGCTGAGTGGGATAAAAAAGAAGAGGGTCAGCCTTCTCCTAGCTCTTAATGCCACTTCCAGATCATTGAAGTGTCATTCTCTCATCAATATCTAAAGTCTTGGTAGTCAGTCTCTACCACCCATAACAGCACACCTCCAGAATTCACTGACTTTATAGAAATACCTGCCACTGGTCACCTAGTTTCAACCCATTCCTTCCATCCTCCTCGACGAAGCCAGTCCCAAAGATCAACTATCACAACTATTAATATCATTATTCCCGAACCAACTTGACCTTTTTGATCCCCCTCTACACCGTATACCAGCACATGTGCCATATATGGGCAAAACCATACCCAAAGACACTGGTGCACTTCTGCTCTCCTTCAAGTGGGCTCCTATTTCTGATCAGAACCTCCTTACCTGTTGGGGTGGGTTGAATGGTAGCCCCCCAAAAGATGTGTCCACTCAAAAGTGTGAATGCAAGTTTATTTAGGTAGAGTCTTTGCAGATGCAACTAATTTAAGGATCTTGAGATGCGATCATCCTGGATTAACAGGGTGTACCCTAAATCAAATGACAAATATCCTTAATAAAAGAAAGGTGGAGGGAGATTTGGGACATACAGAGGACAAGGCCATGTGAAGACAGGTAGAGGCTGGAGTTATGCAGCCACAAGCCAAGGAATTCCTGGAGCCACCAGAAGGTAGAAGAGGGAAGCATTCACCCCTAGAGCCTTTGGAAGGAACACATCTCTGCCAGTACCTTGATTTCAAACTTCTGGCCTCTAGGATTGTGAGAGGATAAATTTCTATTTGTTTTAAGCCACCAGATTTGTAGTAATTGTTAAGGCAGCCCCAGGAAAGGAGCACTCCTTTCATTTCCCCCACTTCTCCTAAACCTCACTTAAACCAGAGTCTTCCAACCTCCTTCCTTACCCATTTCAGTCTGTTGGCTTTGCTCCCATCCCCACCCAGCCCTCGCCATCCAGCCTAGACACCTAACCTTGCCCACACTCCAGATTCTCATTCCTGCTTCAGACAGGTGTCAACCCCAAACCCAGGTCACCAGCCCTCCTTTTCTCCCTCTGTTCTTGCCATCCTGCTGGAGTGGCAAAGAACCATGAAGATTTGACACCTCAAGGTTCATATTGTCAAAGTTCAACTTGTTTTCCAGGATTAAGAACTTTTCTCCTTCATCTGTTCCAGTCAGAAGCTCTCGGATTTAATCTTATATGAGAAGACTTAGCCTACCTGGTGCAAGTTCTAGAACATTCCCTGAACCCCACATCAAAATAGCTCTCATGTTTTGCTTTATTCTCAGCAGAGTTTTCTCTCAGTTGAAAAGAACCATTTGCTTGACCCTGATGACCCATTTACTCACTATTTTGTGTGTCTCCTTCCTTTCCTGTAGAATTTCTCAGGTGAGCAACTCATGCCAACTAACTCTATTTTTATCTTTACCCATAGCTTCCAAAACCCTCTACAATCTGGCTTTTTTCTTTCCTGATAGCTCTCTCTGATTTGTGGCTGAAGAAAATTTACATTTTTTTAAAATCCTGGTTAAAAAAAAAACTCTTCAGGTAATACTGTTGCTTTTTTTTTCTTTTTTTTTTTGCGCTACGTGGGCCTTTCACTGTGGTGGCCTCTCCCGTTGCAGAGCACAGGCTCCGGATGCGCAGGCTCAGTGGCCATGGCTCACGGGCCCAGCAGCTCCATGGCACGTGGGATCCTCCCAGACCGGGGCACGAACCCGTGTCCCCTGCATCGGCAGGCGGACTCTCAACCACTGCGCCACCAGGGAAGCCCCTGTTGCTCTTCTTGACTCTCCGTCAGTGACTTAAGGGATATTGCACTCTTCTGAATCGCCTTTCTTCTCTGCTACCTCTCTATTCCCTTATTTGTTGGCTCCTCCTTCTTCTCATGTTTCCAAGGATGTATCATCACACTTCTCCTCATCTATCTTAACACAATTCCTCAGAAAGCCACATTTTATGATTGCAATGATTACATCATTACTTTTTATTCCTAAATGTCAATCCTGTTCTTACCTCACACCCAGCCCTGATCCATGTCATTGCCACCTGGATATTTTTTAAATGAATGTCTCACCAGTAAACCAAACCAACTTCTCCATCTAATTTCCTCAACTCAGACAAGTTCCATCACCCAAACTTTTCTCCGTCTTCTCCTTCGCCCTTGAGTTTACTCAGATACTAAGTCCTGCCAGCATTTCCAATAAAGTCTTGCTCATGTAATGTCCCTCTTTCTCTCTTTTTTTATTGAGGTATAACTGACATACAACATTATATTGCTTTCAGGTGTACAAAATAATGATTCAATATTTGTATATATTGCAAAGTGATAACCTCAATTAGTCTAGTTAACATCTGTCACCATTCATAGTCACAGAATTATTTTTTTCTTGTGCCGAGAACTTTTAAGATCTCATCAACTTACAAATATGCAATACAGTATTATTAACTATAGTCATCATGCTATACATTACATCTCCATGATTTTTTTTCCATGACTTATTTATTTTATAAATGGAAATATATACTTGTTGACTTCTTTTACCCATTTTGCCCATCCCCCATGCCCCATCTTTGGCAACCACCAATCTGTTCTCTGTATCTATGAGCTTGTTTGGTTTTTCTTTAAAGCTTTCACACATAAGTGAGATACAGTATTTGTCTTTCTCTGTCTGACTTATTTCACTTAGCAGAATCCCCTCTAGGTCCATCCATGTTGTCACAAATGGCAAGATTTCATTCTTTTGTTATGGCTGAATAATATTCCATTGTGAGTGTGTTTTTTGTGTGTGTGTATACCACATTTTCTTTATCCATTTTTTGATATTGAGTTGTATTAGTTCTTTATATATTTTGGATATCAACCCTTATCAGATATATCACTTGAAAGTATCTTCTCCCATTCATTAGGTTGCCTTTTCATTTTGTTGATGGTTTCCTTCACTGTGCAAAAGCTTTTTAGTTTGATATAATCTCACCTGTTTATTTTGCTTTTCTTGCCTTTGCTTCTGATGTCAAATCCAAAAAAATATCTCCAAGACTTATGCTATGTCAAGGAGCTTATTGCCTATGTTTTCTTTGAGGAGTTTTATGGTTTCAAGTCTTCCATTCAAATCATTCATCCATTTTGAGTTAATTTTTGTGTATGGTGTAAGTTAGTGGTCCAGTTTCATTCTTTTGTATGTGGCTGTCCAGTTTTCCGAACACCATTTATTGGAGAGATTGTTCTTTCCCCATTTTATATTCTTGGCTCCTTTGTCATAATTGGCCATATATACATGGTTTTATTTCTGGGCTCTCTATTCTGTCCCATTAATTTGTATGTCTGTTTTTATGCCAGTACCATACTATTTTGATTACTATAGCTTTGTAATATAATTTGAAATCAGGGATCATATGACTCCAGCTTTGTTCTTATTTCTCAAGATTCTTTGACTATTAGGGGTCTTTTGTAGTTCTATACAAATTTTAGGGTTACTTGTTCTATTTCTGTGGAAAATGCCACTGGAAATTTAATAAGGATTTCATTGAATCTACAGATTTCTTTGGGTAGTATGGATTTGAACAATATTAATTCTTCCAATCCATGAGCACAGAATCTTTCCATTTATTTGTGTCTTTTTCAGTTTCTTTCATCAATGTCATTGTTTTCAGTGTATAGGTCTTTTACTTCCTTGGTTAAATTTAGCCTAGTTATTTTATTTTTTTAATGCAATTTTACATGGGATTGTTTTCTTAATTTCTCTGGTAGTTTGTTATTAGTATATAGAAATGCAATAGATTTCTGTATATTGATTTTGTATACTGTACTGCAACTTTACTGAATTCATTTATTAGTTCCAACAGTTTTTTGATGGAGTCTTTGGTATCATGTCATCTGCAAATAGTGACAGTTTTACTTCTTCCATTCCAATTGGAATGTCTTTTATTTATTTTTCTTGCCTAATTGCTCTGGCTAGGACTTCCAATACTATGTTGAATAAAAGTGGCAAAAGTGGGCATCTTTGTTTTGTACCTGATCTTAGAGGAAAAGATTTCAGCTTTTCACTGTTGAGTATGATGTTTTCTGTGGGCTTGTCATATATGGCCTTTGTTATATTGAGGTATGTTCCCTCTACGCTAACTTTGTTGAGAATTTTTATCATATGGATGTTGGATTTTGTAAAATCCTTTTTCTACATCTATTGAGATGATCCTATGATTCTAATCCTTCATTTTGTGAATGTGGTGTATCATGTTGATTAATTTGCAGATGTTGAATTATCCTTGCATCCCTGGAATAAATCTCACTTGATCATGGTGTATAATCCTTTTAATTGTTGAATTCAGTTTGCTAATATTTTGTTGAGAACTTTTGCATCTATGTTCTTCAGGGATATTGGCCTGTAATTTTCTTTTTTGTGGCATCTGTGTCTGGTTTTGGTATCAGGGTGATGCTGGCCTTGCAAAATATGTTTGGAAGAGTGTCCCCTTCCTCTATTTTTGGGAAGAGTTTGAGAAAGATTGCTATTATCGATAATTCTTTTTTAAGTGTTTGGTATAATTCACTAGTGAAGCTACCTGTCCTTGATTTTGTTTGTAGGGAATTTAAAAATTACTGACTCAATCACCTTACTAGTAATTAATCTGTTCAGATTTTCTGTTTCTTCTTGATTCAGTCTTGGAAGGTTGTATGTTTCTAGGAATTTATCCATTTCTTCTAGGTTGTCCCATTTGTTGGCATAGAATTATTTGTTGTACTCTCATGATGCTTTGTATTTCTGTGGTAACAATTGTAATGTCTCCTCTTTCATTTCTGCTTTTATATATTTGAACCTTCTCTTTTTTTTTCTTGTTGACTCTATCTAGAGGTTTGTCAATTGTGTTTATCTTTTCAAAGAACCAGCTCTTTGTTTCATTGATCTTTTCTAGTTTCTATTTTATTTATTTCTGCTCTAACCTTTGTTAGTTCCTTTCTTCTGCTAATTTTGGGCTTCATTTTTTTAGTTCCTTGAGGTGTAGAGTTAGGTTGTTTATTTGAGATTTTTCTTGTTTCTTGAGGTAGGCATTTATCACTATGCAATTCTCCCCTAGAACTGCTTTTGCTACAACCTATAAGTTTTGGTATGTTGTATTTCCATCTTCATTTGTCTCAAGGTATTTTTTGATTTCACTTTTGATTTCTTCATTGACCCATTGGTTGTTCAGGAGCATGTTGTTTAGTCTCCATATATTTGTGAATTTTCCAGTTTTCTTTCTGTAATTGATTTCTAGTTTGATACCTTTGTAGTCTGAAAAGATGTTTGATATGATTTCAATCTTCTTAAATTTGTTAAGACTTACTTTTTGGCCTAACATATGATCTATCAATCATGGAGAATCTTCCATGTATACTTGAGAAGAATGTATATTCTGTTGCTTTTGGATGGAATGTTTCATATATAACTGTTAAGTCCATGTGATGTAATGTGTCATTTAAAGCCAATGTTTCCTTATTGATTTTTTGTCTAGATGATCTATCCATTGATGTAAACTGGGTTATTAAATCCCCTATTATTACTGTATTGTTGTCTATTTTGCCCTTTAGGTCTGTTAATATTTGCTTTATACATTTAGGTGCTCCTATGTTGGGTGCACAAATATTTACAAATGTTTTACCTTTTTATTGGGTTGACCCCTTTATCAATACGAAATGCCCTTTTTCTCTCTTATTACAGTCATTGTTTTAAAATCTGTTTTGTCTAAGTATAGCTACCCCAGTTTTCTTTTGCTTCCATTTACATGGAATATCTTTTCCTATCCCTTCACTTTCAATTCATGTATATCCTTACATCTGAGTTTCTAGTAGGCAGCGTATAGGTGGCTCTTGGTTTTTTATTCACTCATCCATCCACTCTACATCTTTTGATTGATGAATTTAGTCCCTTTACGTTGAAAGTTATTATTTATACGTATGTACTTATTGCCGTTTTGTTAATTGTTTTCTGGTTATTTTGTAGTCCCTCTGTTTCTTTCTTCTTCCCTTGCTCTGTCTTTTTGTGGTTTGATGACTTTCTTTAGTATGCTTAGATTCCTTTCTTATTATCTGTTGTGTATCTATGATAGGCTTTTACTTAGTGGTTAACATGGAGCTTACATATAACAACTTATATTTATATCAGTCTATTTTAAGTTAATAACAACTTAAGTTTGAATGCACTCTAAAACTCTAATTTATATTCTCCCTCTCTCTTGTTTTATGTTTTCGATGTCACATTTTAAGTCTTTTTATCTTGTGTATCCCTTAGCTAGTTTTTTGTAGTTACATTTTTTTTTACTACTTTTGTCTTTTAACCTCCATACTAGCTTTATAAGTAATTAATCCCCTACTTTTACTATATATTTACTTTTACCAGTGAGATTATTTATACTTTCATACACTTTCTTGTTACTAATTAGCACACTTTCTTTTCAGCTTGAATAAGTCTCTTTAACATTTCTTTTAAGGCTAGTTTAGTGATGATGAACTCCTTTAGCTTTTGCTTGTCTGGAAAACTTGTTATCTCTTCTCAATTTTGAACGATAACTTTGCTGGATACAGTATTCTTGGTTGGAATTTTTTTTTGTTTCAACACTCTGATTATATAGTGTTACTCCCTTCTGGCCTAAAAGGTTGTGCTGAAAAATCTGCTGGTAGTCTTATGTACATAACAAGTTGCTTTTCTCTTGCTGCTTTTGAGATTCTCTTCTTGCCTTTAACTTTGGACATTTTAATTGTAATGTGTCTTGGTGCGGGTCTCTTTGGGTTCATCTAATTTACCTCTCTGGGCTTTCTGAATCTGACTGTTTCTGTCTCCAGGTTAGAGAAGTTTTCAGTCATTATTTCTTCAAATAAGTTTTCTTCCCCTTTCTCTTTCTCTTCCCCTTCTGGTACTCCGATAATGCAAATGTTAGTCACCTTGATGTTGTCCCATAAGTCCTGTAATCTAGCTTCACTTTTGTTCATTGTTCTGTTGCTTTGATTGGGTGAATTACTCTACCCTGTCTTTGAGTTCACTGATACTTTTGTCTTCTTCATCTAGTCTGCAGTTGAATCACTTTAGTGTATTTTTCAGTCCAGTTATAGTATTCTTTATTCTGTGATTTCTGTGTGGAACTTTTTACATTTTTTTCCTCTTTGTTTCCTCTTTCTGCCTTACATTTTTTCCTCATTTGTTTCCTCACTGAGTTGGTGAGCATCTTTATGACCATTACTTTGAATTCTTTATCAAGTAAATTACTTACCTCCTTTCATTAATGCTTTATTCCCCCTGATATTTTATCTTATTCTTTCATTTGGAATATATGCCTCTGTTTGTTCATTTTTCTTGACTCTGCTTTGGTTTCTTGTGCATTAGATGAAATAGCCACTTCTCCCAGTGTAGAAGGATTGGTTTTGTGTAGGAGATGAACCTAACTTATTGTTCAATTCTGCTCTAGCTCTTGGGCAATCTTTGTGATTGTCCAAGCAACCCTTTTTATTTTTAATAGCTCCCAGTTGTTGAAGGTGTACCAAGACCAGTGTCCCAAAGGGGGAGATCTCAGTCAGCACCTAGATTCAGGCTGATTAGAAGCCAGACCCTCAAGCAGCAGTTGTAGAGAGTGCAATTATATAGAGTTCTGTGGGACTGTAAGCATAAGTGCTTCTGGCTCCCAGAGCCAAGGGATCTATAGGTGTCTTCTGGGCAGCAGTTGCAAAAATCAGGGCTCCAGATGAGTGTACAAACTCTTTTCTGGGAGATATCAGTGAGATGTAGCAAGGCAGAGGGAGAGTGCTAAGATGGTATCATCTGGCCTATGTTCCCTGAGAGCATCTCCATAGCCACTAGATGTGTGCCAAACCCGAAGCCTGCTTCTATGGCCAAATCTCCAGGACTAGCAAGTAGATCTCTCTCACAGAAAAGCTGGGGGTGTGTTTCAATCATCTGTCTGTGGAGTGTTCTGAGGGTGGTAATCTACCAAGCACTGTCTCTCTGATTGTTGCAGTTTCACAGGACCCAGCAATGCAGTGCAAGCCCCCTTGGCTATCAGGACCAGGCAATCAAGAGATATCATCTGGGCAGAAGCTGCAAAAACCAGGACATGAGATGTAAAAACTGGGGCACCAGACACAAATAAGTGCTCTCCCCTGAGAAAAGCTGGCACTCTGAAGTGCAGCAAAGGGAGAGCATAAAGACAGTGCCTACCCTCCTAGGTCTCAGGAAAGGTTTACAGTCAACCCTTAGATTTGTGTTTAATTGGAAGCCTGCCCCTCAAGCTGCAACAATGGTGATGAGCTAGTAGACCTCTTTCCAGAAAGATTGAGCTCCTGGGTCTATTGCTTCTTGCTGTACCCTGGGGGCAGTACCAGTTTAAGAACACTTTCTCTATTAGTTACAGTCCAATGGGACCTGTGAGCATAAGCCCTGCTGACCACCAGAGCCAGGAAATATAGAGGGTCCCCAGGCAGCTGCCAAAAAATCAGGGCACAAGAGAAGGACATAAGCTCCTATCTGTAAGAAACGGGGGAGCTGGAGTGAGGCAGAGGGAGAGCACAAAAACTGTATTCACCTTCACCAGCCTCCATTCCTTGAGAGCCCCTCCATAGGCTCCTATAAGTGGTCCTCAGGCCAAAGCTCCTGGATAAGCAAATAGGCCTCTTTCTCAGAAAAACGAAGGGTGTGTCTCAGTCTGCTATCTGTGCAGTGCTCTGGGAGTGGTAGTCTGCCAAGAACTGTCTCTCCAATTGTTACAGTTCCATGGGACCCCGGAACACAAGCCTCCCTGGACTCCAGAGCCAAACAATCAAAGAACATTCCCTGGGTGGCAGCTGCAAAAGCCAGATGTAAAACCCAGGGCACCAGATGTATAGAAGCCCCCCCCCCAGAGATATTGGCACTCTGGAGCATGATAGAGTGTGAAGATGGCACCTAGTGGCTGGAGCAAGGCAGAGAGGAGCGCAAAGACGGCACTTAGCAAAAAAGGGGGGAATAAAAGGAAAAGGAAAAGAAAAGAAAAAAAGAAGAAAAGGAGCAAGGCAGAGGGATCCTGTGGAAGATGGAGCTTGTCAGCTGCAGCATAAAGATGGCACCTGCGGGAAAGGAAGAAAAAAATAAGATGGTGCCTGCTGGCCTTAGCAAAGCAGAGGGAGAGCAGGAAGATGGTGCCCATCAGCCTCCCTCCCCGGAGAGTATCCCAGCAGGCCCCTGTCCCTTAGACCAATGCTTTAAAATGAAGAAATGAGCCTCTTTCACATAAAGTCTGGGTACTTTCAAAGAGCTGCTTCTGGGTTAGCCCTGGGGTAGGTAAGTCTGGACATGGACCCTTTAGGAGATGTTCCTCAGTTTGCCACAGCCCTGCAGGTCTCGTGTGTGTGAGCTTAATTGGTCTTCAAAGCCAGATGCTTTGAGAGCTCGTCTCTCAGGTGCCGGTCTTAAAGCTGAAGTGCCCGATGTGGGGTATGAACCCTTCGTTCCTCAGGGAGAAGCTCCCGATTGTGTGCTGGAGGTGGGGTTTATGGTGAGATTGTCTCAGCCTTTCCTAGTCACTTCAATGTGGTTTACTTCACATTTGCCCAGTGTGAAGGGCTTACTCTGCCAGTTTTTAGGTGTTTTTTTTTTCTTTTTGCGGTACGCGGGCCTCTCACTGTTGTGGCCTCTCCCGTTGCAGAGCACAGGCTCCGGACGCGCAGGCTCAGTGGCCATGGCTCACGGGCACAGCCGCTCCGCGGCATGTGGGATCTTCCCGGACCGGGGCATGAACCCGTGTCCCCTGCATTGGCAGGTGGACTCTCAACCACTGCGCCACCAGGGAAGCCCAGGGTTTGTTTTTTTTTTCAGAGGAAATTGTTCCATAAATAGCTGTAGATTTTATGTGTCCATGGGAGGAGCTGAGTTCAGAATCTTCTTACATCACCTTCTTGACCCAGAACCTCTCCCTCTCTCTCCCTCTTTCTTAAATTATTTTTCTGCAAGTCTGTTCCAGATCTTCATCACTAACCACTTCTCACTATGCATGGTGCTGGCACTATTTAAATGTGCCCCTTCCTCTCCTCCCCCAGTAGACTGTAAGTTCCTCAAGGGTCGACACATCCCATTCATTTTTGGACCTCTGGTACCAAACACAGAAGCAAGCATGTCCAGGCTCAGTAAATGTTGACTGGATGAAATGAACAGATAGATCATTCCCTCAGCTCCCCAGCCCCAGCCCCTCCCTCCCTCAGATTGCCCTGTGATTCCCTGGATGATACTTTCTTATCCTTAAAACTTCTGTTCTTTTAAAAACCTTGAAAATAGTTATCTTTCTCCCTCTTTAACAGATGAGGAAACTGAAGCTCAGATGGGTTAAAGAACTCACTCAAAGTCCCACAGCAAAAAAATGGCAGAGTCTGGGATTCCATGCTTTTTCATTTGGTATGTGGCTGCCTCTTTTAGGGCAGTCGTGGGAAACTGTGTTGGATACAAAAAGGCTAAATTATGCAGGACTTTGAAAGCCAGACAATGAATTCTGGACTTGACCCAGTTAGAACTAGCCTCCTAAATACAAAGGACCAGGATACTAACACATACTTCTCATGGTTATTTGGAAAATCAAGAGATAACATATATGAAGCATCTGAAATAAAGCCTGACCCATTGTAGGTTCTCAAAAATGGTAATGATGTATCACTTTTAACTTTTTATTTGTGTATGTCTTTCTTCCCAACTAGCTACTTGAAAGCTACTTGAGAATACTGGTAATGGTTGATATTTTTCTCACTCCCTTCTCACCTTTTCTTTTCTTTTTAAAGAGTAGTGTTATTTGCAGCGGCTAAGAGTATGGCCCTAGAGTCTGGCAGTGCCTTCGCTACCATTCCTACCAGCTGTGAGAATGTGGGCAAGTCTCTTGGCCCCTCTGTGCTTCATTTTCCTCACCAGTCACTTGAGCTTAATAATAGTGACTACCCAATGGAGTACTGTCAGGATTGAATGAACTAATTATAACGTAGCTTGGTGCCTGCCACCAAGTAATTTTGAACAGATAATACTCCTCATTATTATTATATTTACTTATATTATTATTACTCCTCATTATTATACTTACTTTTGTGATATTTTTGCTTATTGAGAAATTCCTTTAAGAAATCTGTGTTAGAAATACTTCCTATGTCTTGAGGAACTGCTGCTGCTTCTGGTCATACAAATGGTAACAGGTTTCTCTGGCTACTAGGAAGCTCAAAATCAAACTTGAAGTTTAACCATAGCAGCTAGATAGACCCTACTGGTTTTTTAATATATTTGATTTCTCCTTTTTCTAGTTCTATCTCCCACTTGCATCTCCATTTCTCTATTTCGCTGTTATTGTAAACTGCCTCAAATCACTGCTCTTTATTTTTTTTATTATTATTTTTTTTGCGGTACGCGGGCCTCTCACTGTTGTGGCCTCTCCCGTTGCGGAGCACAGGCTCCGGACGCGCAGGCTCAGTGGCCATGGCTCACGGGCCCAGCCGCTCCGCGGCATGTGGGATCTTCCCGGACCGGGGCACGAACCCGTGTCCCCTGCATCAGCACGCGGACTCTCAACCACTGCGCCACCAGGGAAGCCCAAATCACTGCTCTTTAAATCATAGATTTTCACCCTCTTCTTGGCTATGGTTCCCTTGGTTGAAACCACTCCCTAGAAAAATCTACATATAAGTCCTCCCTCCCTTCCTCTCACAAGTTAGCATCCAATTTTAGGACATTCCTGGACTGTTCAACCCCTTATACCTGTGGAAGCTTCCTCACTCACAGAAGAGCCCACCGCAGGGGGACAGCTCTCACTGATGGAAGGCTTCTCTTTCTACTGGAATCAGCCAACTTGTCACCTACAGAACCATGCACAAGTCTGCAGGCACCTCTTCAGTGACTGGCAGGCTGTTCTCATGGCTGCTGAGGCCTTTGCTTCTTTAGACTGAAACAGCCTGGGATTCTTCAGGCCTTTCTACCTAACAGGGTTTCGTGGTTCCTGATCGATTCAGTGTAGTCTAGATCTTCCGTGGAATCTGCCCAGCCTGACACCCACCTTACAAAGCTGCCCTCCCAGCCACAGAAGTTGCACTCAGGAGCCTTGTTTACGCTGAGTGGCTCCACCGTCCTGGCCCATAGCTGATGGAACTTGGTAGAACCCTGCATGAAGATGCCAATCGTATTTTCTTCCCCAGATATTTGGAAATGGATTCAGGGCCACTAGTTCGTTTCTGCAGGTCTTTTGAACTGGGGATAAGTCATCTTGGTGGCTGTGGGGACAGCTATCTGGATAGAGGAGAGAACGAAGAATAAAGCAGTGGAGAGGAGGGGCAGAGAGGAGCGTGCAGGTGGCCTTGGAAGGGACAGAGACAGTCGTTGCTGGTTCTGGACAGCTCTCCAGTTCCTGGTTCCATTCTTCTCTCAATCTTGCCTGTCCTCTTGGATTCCATAAAACAAACCTGTGACCTTTTTGGTTTAAACCAGTTAGAGTAACTTCCTGTTAAACATAAAATCAGTCTCCTCCTCCCCTTCCATCTCCCCTACTTTTCTCTCCTCCCCTCTCCTCTCCTTCCCTTCTCTCTCTTCCCTTTCCATCTTCTGTCCTCTGCTCTCCTCTCCATAATTCTTATGTTCTCATGACCTCATGACTATGACTTGCTGCAGATTTCACATCTCCCCGGCGATTTCATCCTGAAGCTCTGCTTCTCTTTTGAATATGGAAGCTTGGCACCTCATCCCAACCTCACACTCTATAAGGCACACTCTTCTCTTCTTTTCCTTTAAAACTTCCCTTGCTGGCCAGTCACTGAGTCCTGCCTTTTGTCATGGTCTCTGGCTTCTGCGTCTCCTGAGGGAATATCAAGATCCCTAAAATTTGTAATCCTCTCTTACCAGGCCTCAAGATCTGCCTTTTTCCTCTTGATCTCAACAGCTAAATTGTCATTTTTGTATTTGATTACTGGAATGTTGTCCTTACTAGCGTCTTTCAGAGGAAGCTGCCAGCTTCCTCTACCTTCTGTCACTTTAAAATGCTTCCAAAAAATGCTACTTCTACATGAGACGTTACCCAGTCTGCATAAGTCCAACGAAGACACTTACACTCTATTGACATTCACCCATCTGTTGCCACTTTAAGCTTCTCAGGGGGTACTTGTGCTTTGATGACACTTATGATCAGAATTAGTGAAATAATCACTCTGAGCTCCCCTGGTCAACCACCTTCAATGCCTCCCTATTTCCCTCAGGATAAAGTTCTAGTTCCTTAGTTTGACAGTCAAAGTTTTCTATATTCTGATCTCTACCAACATTTCCTTTTTAACCTTAGCTCCCCTGAAGGACCCTCTACTCAAGCGAGACTGTCTACTCACTGTTTCCCTAACTCACCCTGGGCTTTTCCACCTCTGGGCTCTGCATTCATTCATTCTTTCATTCCTGGGACACACACTTGTGGTACCAGGCACTGGGGATCAAACAGTGAATAAGACAGACACAGTCGGCCGTCGGACATGCTTTCACTCCGTGCTGGTCTGCAATGTCTTCTCTCTCCAGCCCCATTCCTTTTGTACTAAACTCTACCTATCCTTCAAGGTCACCCTAAAATCTACCTCTTCCCCAGTCATGTCTGTCTGAAATGACCTCTCTGGCGAAAGCCTTGTTTACCTGTTTATTTGTACTCTGAAGTTAACTTACCAGTTAACATCTGGATTTGATTCTGCACCCCAGTCTCCTGTGCTGGATATAAGCTCCTTGAGAAGGAGCATCTTCTGCTGCTTCATTTACCCCGTGGACCTTGCCTAGAGTGTTAACTCAATAAATGTGTTGGATTTATTGTGGCAGCTTAGGCTTGGATTTCCTTAAAACAACCACAAATGACTGTGAATATGCATTTGTCCCTCTGGTTGATGCCCCTCTGGTTGACTTACATAAGAACTAGTATTTCCATTGGTTCAGTGTTCCCCTTCTTAAAATCAGCTGGGTCACAGGTGCTATGACATGGATGGACCTGGAAGACACTATGCTAAGCCAATCCCCAAAGGTCAGATACTACAGGATTCCAATTATGTGAGATACCTAGCATAGTCAAATTCATAGAGACAGAAAGTAGAATGGTGGTGGCCGGGGCTTGGGGGAGGAGGGGATGAAGAGTCATTGTTTAATGGAAACGGAGTTTCAGTTTGGGAGAGGAAAAAGTTCTGCAGATGGATAGTGGTTGTTGGTCACACAACAGTGTGAATGCACTTAATGCCACTGAATTGTACACTTGGAAATAATTAAAATGGTAACTCTGTTATGTATATTTTACCAAAATTAAAAAAAAATCAACTAGGTCCCAAGCTGCGTGCAGCTGTGGCCCATGTCTCCCCACTCCGGACTCCTCCCCACCGCCCCCCATTTCCAGCTCCCATTTGGTAGCAGGATAAATACCTGTGGAAGTGAAGTGAACGGCATTCTTTCTTTGAAATTGAGAAGGAAAATTAGACGTGGAATCTTTGAAAATGCTTTAAACACTTCTCACGTTTCACCTTGCCGCTGTCTCTTCAGGATGTAAGTGGAAAAAAGCGTCAAACCTCAAAGCCAACAAGAGAAGGCGTTTTCTGGGCTCAGATGAAGAAATCTGCAAAATTAGGAAATAATGTTTGTGCCATTTCTGGAGGCCCTGGACAGGCTCGGTTCACCTCCAAGTGATTTACCTGTGGTTCTCCGTGATTATTTACTTGGCTCTTCAGTTCAAGACAATCACAGGAATGTACGGCCCATAAATTAGCACAGCTATGAAACACAGGCTGCCTTTATGTAGAAACATAACTTTTGCAGTTTTTTGGTTTTTTTTTACAAAGGGAAAATACATTTAATATACAGGCTTAGAATGATCACTTGGCTCTTACTCCCTCCTTTTTAATATCAGAGTTCGGCACGGATTTCTTGCCTGTCCTAGGTCTTTGTCCTTGTGGCTGACTACGGGCCCAGGAGACAGATATTCCCCCCAAATGCTCCCTGACTGAGCCCCGCTGGGGAGCAATGAGGCCTCTCCTACCATGCCCTCCCCACCCCAAGCTTTGGCTGCCTCATCATTTGGGGGTAGGGCTTTTCACAGTAGGTGAGTGTGGAAGTGGGGTTAACTATGCAGAATAGGGGAAGGAGCACGGATCTGGGGGTTGGGCCCACCAGTTCTGGACCCAGGCTCCACCACTCACCAGCATTGACCCCCAGCAGGCGACCTCATCACGCCCATCTCTAAAACGGGCTGACAATACCCCCTGGTTGAATTATGGTGAGGAACAGAGATAACGAACAGAAGTATAAGATCTGACATTCCAGAAACAGCTGTAAAGATATCAAGATGATAGTTCTGGAGTAGTCTGGAGCATTTTGGGGTGAGCAGAGAAGCCTCAGACTGAGGATGGACAATCCATCAGATGAAGGGGAGGGTCAAGGTGGGACATCAACAGCTGGAAAGGGAGGAGGAAAGTTGGGAGTCTGGCCAAGTCAGGAGAACAGCCCACTGATGCAGACAGCGGGTTGCCTGCAGGTAACTTTGAGGTGGGTCCAAGGGTCCATCTGAGATCGGGACTGGCACTGATGAATGAAGAAGCAAGACTTTTAAAGCTAGGAAGTGTGACCTGGTGGCTAGAGGCAGGCACCTGGGTCCCACTGCTTCTAGTCCTAACAGGGAGAGCCCATCAGACTCTGGAGCCACGCTGCCAGGGTTTGACTCCTGACCTAGCTCTCACTAGCTGTGCAAACTTGAGCCAGTTACTTAACCTCTGTGAACTTTAGTTCTTTCCTCTGGAGAATGGAGGTTATAATAGTACCTATCTAGCTCATAAGATTGTTACGAGAATTAAATAAAATTAAGATGTGTAAAGCTCTTCGATAGCTCCTGACACATAACACAGAAAAAAAAAGTGTTTGCTGTTTTTAACATGATTCGTTCCTTTCAACAAGTTCATTCAACAAATGTTTATGGGCTAGGCATTGTGCTAGGCAGTGGCAAAGCAGCTGTGAAGTGGTTTGCATGATCCTTGCCCTCATGGAACTGAAAGCTTAGCCTCCAAGGATGCCTTCTTGCTCCTTGCCAACAGCTAAGCCAAGATAAGGTTTTGGTGTTCATTCTCAGGTCTGT
>NC_138177.1:132683890-132691390 GCF_964165515.1 Mesoplodon bidens | reverse complement strand
GGGAAGCTAGACTATCTTGCTCCTTATCTGAAAAGTGACCAAATGTTCCGACCTTGCCTTGCATATGTCCCTGTATGTCCCCCTAGCTCCCCACAGCCTCCAAAAGGACAAAACCTTAATAGACTATCAAAGCGACTCTGGTGAACAACACACATCTAACTGAAGTAATAACTGTAGAATCATTATCAATTATAACTCCAACCAAATATGATTGTATATTCAATTGGCCTGGTGTAGATAAATGTATGTTTGTTCAATAAATGCATCTGTCAAGATTTTTCTATGCTCTAAGCTGGATTTTCATTAATGAAGGAAGTATTAATTTAAATTAAGCACTCAGAGACCTTTATTAGTAAAGTAATCAGCAGCAAATAAGCTGGTTAATCAGTTTCTATATCCATATATATCTTTCAGAATCAATGTTTTCAACTGAGACCATTGCCAAGTGGTTAGAATAAGACAGAGAGAAAGCTCACATGAAATACGTTTCATTTGCTCGGCTGATGTCTGCAGAGCCCTATTGGCGTCTCCGACTGCACTCATTGATGCAGCTACGATGACTGTATAAAATGTGTTAAATTGGCATGAAAAGGCACTGACTGAGAGCTGGTGGGGTTTCCATTATCTGGGTGGACATCTTATTTACTTTAGGGGATCCTGAGAGCAAGATGAAAGTATATGAGAACTGAGATGGGGCGTGGGACGTAAGCTGATGGGGTTTTTGGGTTGGTGAGGGGTGGTGGATAGGGAGCTTTACAATCATCCAGGCTATGCAAAATGTGGCTTTGTGATGCCTCTGGTCTCCCTCGCACCCTCAGGAGAAGGACCCGTGGGTGGAACATTTTCCTAATTAGAATCTGCAAAATTAAGAAACTGGAAGCCCTGTAGTTCCTTGCCTTTTAGAGATTGTGATTTTATAGAGCCCATCCCTTCAGTGTAGTTCAAAAGCTGGGTAGAGGAGAAAGTGTCATTTTTAACTTCAACCAGGAGTCACATAAAAGAGGGCAGGGGTTGCTTCTCAAGGCACATCGTGCTCTTTAGTCATTTGAATTGCTTCTGAATCCCTTGGGATACTGTACACGGCACGGTACTGTTCCTTCTGCTGATTCCTGGGGTTACCAGCCCCCTGCCGAGTGCATACTTAAGTCAATATTTCTGTTAATTGTTACATTACAAATTGTTCCATATCCCAGTGGTGGGAGTTCACACTGATACCAGCCGTGGAATGACAACACCTACACACAGTCCCAAGAGGTCCTCACGTGCTGTGGGATTTGCCTTTTGAGAATTTTATTTAGTATATCATTCACATGTCAGCACTAATAGAATAGAGAGAGGACAGCAACAGATTTATTTGCATCCTATCAAATCCTACATAGAGAGGGCTTATTGCCATGTTTGAAGTGTGCCTGGGACACCTGGAGTTCAGTAATGTGTTCATATGCTTATACTCACTTCCACCTCAATTTTCAACCCCAAGATCTCTCGGACAATGGGTCTAATTGTGAGTCATGTCAACTATGATAATTAAAAGCTGAGACAGATGCACTAAGATCATATATTTCTTACATTACACAAATGCACTTTATTTGTATGTGTTTGTTTGGTCTGCAACTCATGGAGAGCTTTGAGGAAAAAGTGTGGTTTCTGTGGGAACTATTTGAAGACTTTAAGTTTCTGAATCCGGCATCTGCAAAGTTGGAAGCTTAAATGGACTGGTGAGTTGGACCCTTTCTTCCCCCAATCCCAGGGTCTAGGGCACATGCGCTCTGTCAGGCTCTGGGCAAATCATGCCTAACTTCTCTTCCTTGCAGATAAGGCTGATGCTAACTTTCCCCACGTGCTGGCTATCACAGCAAATGGAATGCTCAGGATTTATGAGAAATATCATTAGCTCTTGGGAAGAAGGCACTCGGAATAAAATAAGCTGTTTTTGACCAAAGTCATCATTGAAGGTTTTTTCTCCCCTTTGGAAATTTGAAAGGGAAAACACTACTAAAAAGGATGTTGGGTTTGCTCATACAGAATAATCCTACAGAGACATCAGCCCTGATAACTGGGCATGAAAACCACACACCCTATCTTGTGCTTAACCCAGTGGAATCCTGTGGAGAACGGGGTGGCCCGTGGGACTTGGAGGCAGTGGCATTCATTCTCAAGGGCTATGTTCTCCCTGACAAAGTGGTTGGGAAACTCTCTTCTCACTCCTACTTTTTCTCCCATTGTTCCCTAAAAGACCCAAAGTGCCACTGGTCACTAAATCTCCCATAACAAGCAGTGACTTTGTATTAAAATGTATATAATATAACCACGTAGTAGATGCCACATATATCAAGTAATTTCCAAAACTATCCTATGACATGGAGACTTCTATCATGCTTCATTTTACAGATGAGGAAACTGAGTCACACAAGGTCACACAGCAGAGCCAGGCCTCACATTCAGGACTCTTTGACTTAAAAACCTAAGCATTGAACTACCCAGCTCAGTGAATTTAGCCAAGGCTAATGTGACTACTGCTGGCACAACGGTTATCTCCGGGTCTCTTAGTATTTTCACATATCCCTGAAGGATTCCCCTCCCTCTTCATCACTACCCCACTGGAGCTTAGCTAAATATTCAGCTCCTTTGTGTCTGTGCTCTGCACTCATGGTCAATGCTTCTTACAAAGGAGACAGATCCCCACACATGGCCACCCCTGTCCTGCTTCTAACCCCCAAGTTGTGAAACAGGGCTGAGTGCTGACAGAATGAGCAGAGAGGCTGCTCATTCCTCAGTGACTCCAGAGGAGTCCGAGTCATATGAAGAGGACAGCCTAGGTAGGAAACTCAGCTCTCTTACTTGTTAGCCATATAACCGTGGGCAGGTAACTTGACCTCATGGTGCCTCAGTTTCCTCATCTGTGAAATGGGATAAATAGCAGCATGTACTTTATAGGGGTATTATGAGGATCAAATGAGTTATTGTTTGTTTGGTGTTTGGTGTGTGGTCAGAGCCATATGCCTTAGTAATTCCTGTTATGATTCCTTGTGTAACTCTCAAAGTATAGACTGAGGCAATGATCTTAAAAACTTTGGCTCACTCCAGATTGTCCGTTTGCATGACTGAGACCATGATCTTAAAAATTTTGGCTCACTCCAGATTGTCAGTTTGCATAACTGAGACAAGGACGGATTTGTCCACCACTACTGGGAGAACTGGGTGGCCCGCAGAATTGGCCTACTGTTCCGAAGTTATCTAGACATGCCCCCAATATAAATGCTTGTCCACCAAATTGCGTAGTTCGTTTATTTGTAAGAAATGCCTTTCATTCCACAAAAACATTCTTGCTCTGGACCAGGTAGATTCTAGAGACACAAAGCTGAACAAGCCTAAGGCTTGGTTCCCATTCCCAAAGACCCCACGATCTAGATGGCGGCAAATAACCTAACTGTAATACAATATGGCAAATGTAGTAAATGTCTCAAGGAAAGCATGAAAAAGGTGGAGGGGCTTAACTACGTTTGTACTGCTGGGTCAGAACAGTCACTGAAGACTTCCCAAAGTAAGTGACATTTGAACCAGGGCTTGAAGTATGAGTTAAGAGTTTGCTTTTGGAGAACGGGAGATGAATATGGGCATCCAAGAAGAAAGAACATCTTGAAGATATGCATGAAGCTATAAAATTTGGGTTGTGTTTAGGGAACATTCTCTGTAGGGCAATGGTGGGGTTTACACTGGGATGAAGCAGGCTGTGAAGGGAATCACTTGTTTCCTAAAGACAGGAAGTAATGATGTTTAAATTCTTTGGTTGTAAGCAACAGAAATAAATTCTGGCAGCTTAAGCAAAAGGAAATTTTACAGAAATTAATCATTTCTGTAAATGATTTACAGGCCACCAACAGGAGGGGAGGGAAGGCAGTGTTTTTTGGGCACTGCCCCACTGTTTCTTCTACCTTTGTTTCACTATGATTAAAAAAATCCCAGGACGGGGCTTCCCTGGTTTCGCGGTGGTTGAGAGTCCTCCTGCCGATGCAGGGGACACGGGTTCGTGCCCCGGTCCGGGAAGATCCCACATGCCGCGGAGCAGCTAGGCCCATGCGCCATGGCCGCTGAGCCTGCGCGTCCGGAGCCTGTGCTCCACAACGGGAGAGGCCACAACAGTGAGAGGCCCGCGTACCGCAAAAACAACAACAACAACAAAAAAAAAAACCCAGGAGAGAGATTCTGATTGGCTGAGCTCAAGTCACATGCTCACCACAGGGTTTTACTAGTTGATGGAAGGAAAGATGGGGTGGGCAGACCCTCCAGGACCCCCTCAACTTCTAAAATGACAGTTAGCACACTAGAGGGTACCAAGACTATGCCTAATCAGGAAAGGTAATTCCCCTAAAGGAAATCAGAGTGCTGATAGGAAGGGCAACTATTTGATGGATAGACAAAAAATAACAGATGTCCATTACAAATAAAAATAATAATAGCTTCTGTTTATTAGCCATATGTCATATACCATGCTGAATACATATTTTTCATATTTGTTTTATTTAACCCTCATAACAATTCTAGGAGCAGGTGTACTCCCACTTTATAGGGTTGGGGTAGGCATATCCCATTTTTACAAATGAAAAAAAACTGCAGCTCAGAGAGATTAGGTCACTTGCCCAAGGTCACACAGCTAGTAAGTGAGCAAGTCAGAACTCAAACCCAAATGTCTCTAATGACAAAGCTCCAAATGATTGCACTTTGTACCTCCAAGTTTTTGGGTGAAGTGAAAATGTCTGCAGGTTGACATCAGCTCCCCACTGCCTCACCTCAGCCTTTCCTTCTGCCTTACCACACCTGAATAATCACCATCAATGTGGGGGGGGGGGGCCCAAAGGTCCACATCGTGGAAAGGAGCAGGGTTACCTTGCCTGTAGGTTGTACAAACCAGCTGGTCAGCATCCTCTGCACTTGGGCTAAAACCTAGTCTCTCGAATCCTTTGTGGGTAATATGCAAAACCCCAAATCAATTCTTTCCAAAGCAATTTACAGCGTCACTTCCTTTTGAGCCCCAGGAATGGGAAGGTACACATTCGCAGGGCTCTGAAGCATGTTGTTTTAATTAATGACTGAGCAGGAGCTTCTGCAATCCCTGAGGGCAGATCCACCCTCACTTAAAAGAATTCCACAGGAATTAAACTTACTCCAGAAGGTAGCGTGGATCACTTGCTCATCTCGTGGTAACTTCTCCCAAAGTACTGGGCCTGCCATTTTCAAATCTAGCACCACATATTTAGTATAAATGGGGAAAACTTTTTATTCACGTCATCTAGTCACCTAGTCAGCCAGTGGGTCATTAATCTAGTCTCTAGTGCTAAATGCTTATAAGTGTTATTTAACTGACCCAAACAGTGAAAGGTAGGCATAGGATCCTCATTTTATAGATAAGGAAATGGCATCTCAGATAGGTGAAGCAGCTAGCTTAAGGCCACACAGTAAGTAAGGGGCTCTTTCCCTGCTGCTGTGCAGTGTTCTGAGTCTTAGCACTCAGCAAATGTTCACTGACCTGAATCTTTTT
This sequence comes from Mesoplodon bidens, assembly GCF_964165515.1. NCBI lineage: Eukaryota > Metazoa > Chordata > Mammalia > Artiodactyla > Ziphiidae > Mesoplodon > Mesoplodon bidens. The sequence continues at coordinate 132,685,851 of NC_138177.1, read as the reverse complement.
ACAGATTTTGAGGAGCAGTGATGGCTCTGTACCAGTCTTCACAGATACCTTCCCTGAATCATCCAGAAAGGACCCATGTTGCCTCCTGCCAGGAAAGGATGCCTGAGAGTTCCAGCAAAACAGAGACTCTTGAACTGATCTGCCCATTCCCAGAGCTGTCCTCTCCAAGTCACCATCCACACTGGCCACCAGCGATGTGTCTAAAATGCAAAACCAATCATGTCACTTTGGAGCTTAACATCCTTCGATGGCTCCCAATTACCTTCACTAGAAAATCCACATTCACATGGAGTGCAAGACCCTTCATGATCTGGCCCTTGCCTACCTCCTCTGTCTCATCTACCAGAACATCCTCCCATGCTCTCTTCAACGTCCTCCCATGCTTCATGCCTGTTGGTCGTACAAGTCTCCCAACACCCTTAAAGGCACTGACACACCTCTGTTCACTTGTTCTTTGTACAACCCCCTTCCCTTCTATATCTGTCTAGCTAACACCTATTCAACCTTCAAAACTCAGCTCAGCCATCCCCTCTCTGGAAAGTTGCCACCAGCATGATTGTGTCCATCCTCTGTGCTCCTCTGAAGACTCCCATAGAAAACCAGGGGGACCATCGCTCTGGGCTGTAATGATATGGGTGACAGGAAGTTTGGGGGCTGCATAGGACATAAATCTCTACTCAAATGAGAATAAACAAAAAGGAAATAGTAAACCTATCTCACATAAAGGCCATTTGTAAGTATGGTGGGCTTCAGATGTGATTCAATCAGTGTTTATTCTTTGGTTCCCTGTAATTTTCTCAGATCTGCCATTAACTTCATCCTCAGGCTAACTTCCCCAAAGGCAGCTAAGAGGGCTGCTAACAGCAGTTGGGGCAATACAGCTAGAGGGGAAGAGAGAGAACCTTCTCCTTGGTTGTCCTTCCCTTTGGTATGATGAGGTCAATTTAGGTCGCATGCGCATCCTTGGACCAATTTACCACCACCCAGGGAATGTGGAATACTAATTGGCTGAAGCTAGGATACCTGAGCGAATCACAGACAAGTATGTGTGTAGGAGTCCCATGATTGGCTTAGCCCACTATGAATCAGCTTCCCCTAAGTCGCATAGCTTATGTAGAGGAGGGGTGGGTACCTGAATAAAGATGGAGTTCTGCCAGGAAGGAGGAAGAAGGCAATGGATGCTGTCTAAGCCACTTCATTGGCTGCTTGAGTGCATACACACATCTGTCATCTCATAAGACTGTAAGCCTCCTGAGGACAAAGACCATGATTTGTTTATCTCTGCATCCCGCCATTCACCACAATACCTGAGTAATCTTTGGGGAAAAAAATGAGATGAGTTATAGTTATTAAAATGTTGCTGGAGCTGAAGTGTATTCACAGTAAATTAAAGGTTCAGGTTTGCATGAGATAAAGGAGAAAGGCACTATTTCTCCCTGCTGGATCTCTGCTTGCTATATGGATTAGACCCCTTTAGAGACATGTTTCTGTCTGCCAGGCTTTAGAAACAGTGATCTAAGAGTCAGACATTTCTTATTAAAGTTTAAAAAACATAGCTTTAAGTCATGCATTATATTGAACACTTTCATATCTCATCTGATTCAGTAGGTTTTAAACCTCACAGAGGTCACATATTGTAACAGTAGTCACTTTTTACATCTCAAAACATTAAATAAAAATAAGAATTATTATGAAGAATAGAGATGTCCGTAGAGACCACTAACATGACATGTGAATATTATTAAGGACAGTATTATTTGGAGTCTGAAGTTCACAATGGCTGGCTCATCTCTAAGCTTCATTTTTTCCTTATTGAATTGAAGAGGGAAGGGCAGATTCTATCAATGCTCATCTGTTCTTTAAAAAAAGCCTATTTAAAATACGGGTTCTTAACCCACAACAACCTAGGGATGCTATGAATCCCTAAAACAGATGCAAAATTGTGTGCATGTGAACATTTT